>NC_134837.1:39776255-39817291 GCF_004210375.1 Tachypleus tridentatus | reverse complement strand
CACAACATTTTCTCCTCCGATTCCATCTGTTCAGTTACATAATTCATTATTTAAGTTGTTGATGGGAAACGTTGCGTTGTAGCGTGACCACAATAGGTAGATAAGTCCCAGTATAGTGTGTTTCTTTCTTATTTGGTGATAGCGTGCGACAGTATTCAGAACCCAAATCAGTATGTGTGCTCTGGCACGTGGCAGGCTTCATTCTATTGGTTGCATCTTAGAATACCTGTTTTGAATATATCACAAAATGTTAGTCTGTTTGTCTTCTTTTAATACATTTTCTTTCTAGAAACAGAATGCATAATTAATGTATCGTGACAAGAAATTCCGTTTACGAGATGAAAACTGTTATTTCAAATAGTTTTTCAGTTGAGTTTAAAATACTAAATCAGTTATTATTATTTACATAAACGAATCAAATCAACATATTTATCTAATTCGTTTCCCCACGTGCTAGTCTGATTTTC
This sequence comes from Tachypleus tridentatus, assembly GCF_004210375.1. NCBI lineage: Eukaryota > Metazoa > Arthropoda > Merostomata > Xiphosura > Limulidae > Tachypleus > Tachypleus tridentatus. Next base: position 39,816,824 of record NC_134837.1, on the reverse strand, counting down.
TAAAGCTAATATTGAAAAAATTACCTGGTATTCATTGTAAGACTAGAGAGCTAGTTAATGTTTTGTGGGCCCGACATGGCCAAATGGTTAAGGCTCTCGACTCTAATTCGAGGGTCGCGGATTTGAATCCCCGTCATACCAAACATGCTCGCCCTTTTAGCCGTGGGGGTGTTATAAGGTGACAGTCAATCCCACTATTCGTTTGTAAAGAGTAGCCCAATAGTTGGCGGTGATGACTAGCTGCCTTCCTCTAGTCTTACACTGCTAAATTATGGACGGCTAGCGCAGATGGCGCTTGTGTAGCTTTGCGCAAAATTCAAAACAAACAAACAATCGTGTTGTGTGCGTTTGTTTTATATATAACTTCTCAAAATGAAAGATTGTTTTTTTTATTGTATTTAGTTCACTAAAACAAACAAACAAACAAACAAACAAACGTTCTTTAAAACAGCTGATGATCTCAAATCCACTCCGACTAGGACAAAACCATTGTAAGACGCGAGAGTAAAGTAATCCACCAAATAGTTTCGGTGAGTGTGTGTATATGTGTTTTCTTATAGCAAAGCCACATCGGTCTATCTACTTAGTCCATCGAGGTGAATCGAATCCTAGTTTCAGTGAAATGGAAGAATATTTACCATCTGATTTTAGTACTAGTTTAAATCGTGATATATTTTCTTCTGTTATTTGTAGTTTATTTGTATGCAAATATACTGTGCTTTTCTCATGAAAAGACAAGAAAAGATAAGAGATTAAGGCTTTATCTCGTGCATGTTATTCATGCAATGTAATCATATATTTCCATGAACTTCAAGAACTTAAAGCAATTAGGAAGGATTTTAATGTGTTAACGATGACTCTGGACCATCACTCCGTTTTCTTTAAGTGAATTATGTATATCGTGACATTTACAGAAACTTGCAATATCCATTAATCTTGATTAAAATTCCCAACCGTGATAGTCAAATGATAAATTTTAATAGAAAGAATAATTACCAGATGGCTGTAACGTTATAATATAAATAATTTCAACATAAATTTATTATATTGGCATAACCACTAGTTTTTTGTTAAAGAATTATGGCTTTCTTAGATAAAAGCTGTTTTGATGTTATGAGTGTGCAACATTTTCAACGAGAGGAGCGCTAAAAGCTATTTGCACATGCAGTTACATTATCTTAGCTTGGTTCACTGTAGTTCAGAACCATTATGACATTATAGCTACGATGGGTAAGTACTACTGAGGTTCAAGCAGAAAAATGAACAGCAACAGTAACACAAACAAAAATATTAACACTTACACGAGAGGCTTTAACTTGCTACTTCGTGCAACGTATTACTTAACTGAGGAACTTAAACGGTATACCTTTTTTATCCAGGAATATCTGTAACTGTCACACACAAACGGCTAGATCAGATAAGCATGACTTCATCTGACTCAGAACTTTTGATTAGATCGAGAGCAGCACGTGATGTCCATGCAGCTTCTTTTTACCGAATAGAGACCTAACTGTAACAGCTATAACACCCTTCACAACTGAAAGTATGGAGAGTGTTCAGTGACATATAACAGCTCGAACTTACGATTAGTAAGTGTCAAAGACTAACGACTCGGATCAAGTGCCTCTTCAACAGATTATTGAAAACAATGATGTTACAAGTAATTTTAGAATTAAAGTTAGTTATTTTTAATTTCGAAAAGATTAAAAAAAACGTTTGATATTAGCTCATTACCATCTTCACTCTCTTATCTGCAGTAAATTTTAATTTTGTCTACAAATAAGTATGTTACTTTACATTAGTGTTTCTTCTTCTTCTATTACAAACCTAATTCCAAATAGTTGGCCCAGCATGATCAGATGGTTAACGCACTCGACTCGTGTTATTATTTACCAGTTAGAAAGAAATAATGGTTAAATATAGCGGTGATTGACATGCCAGGGTTTTAACAAGTTAAAATAATAACCTCGCACTATACTTTGTAGGTACCCGTTATAAAGTTTTAAAGATTTTATTTGTATTTGCTTACATTTCGCCTAAACTCTTAGCGTTAGTTTGACGATTGTAGATTTTCTTTTAATATCGTATTTCTTCTCCTGAAAATGTTTTTTTTTACAGTCGTATGTTTAGAAATCTGTACTTCGTTGAATACGTAAATAGGTGAATACATTGCTGGTGTTACATTTCGCCTTTCGATCTAATAAAAATAAAAGAATGACGCATTAAATTATTTAGGTTTAAATATTTGAATTTAGAAAAATCCGACTTTATCATTATATTCTGTCTTCTAGTTGTCTTTTATGAGGATCTCTAGTTCCATACACCTTATTTTAAATATAAACATAGTATACATATGTATATATAGACACACAAGTATATCAATATATATGTTAATATAGATGCGTAAAACAAATAAAAGAGGTTGCTATGAATGCATGGCTGAGAAATAACACAATAATACAAAACACGCGCAGCTCTACTTCTGTTGTTCTCAGATTAGCTTTTCAGTTTATTTTTGGAAAAAAAAAAAAAACTCATTAATACATGATACAGCCCAAAGTGTCATTTTACCTACTGCCACATTCTAGTTTATAACAAGTGATACAACCCACAGCTCATGTTATTTTTATAACAGTCGCACTCTAGTTTTATGGAAAATTTGTAGTTGTACCTAACGCAGACATTCTAAAAAGTGGGCTTTCGATTGGCGGTACGAGATGGAAGTGATTGCGATTTGCCTATTAAAGCTTAATCATTCAAACGGAGCTGATTTCTTTTCTTACAGTGTTATCGGAGTCTTTGTCCATGAAGATGATAATGATGGATATTCCGTCGCCTACTAGAGTGGGCCAGGCTGTAGAGCTGGTGTGTAACTACGACTTGGAGGGCGAAACTCTCTACTCGGTGAAGTGGTACAAGGATGGAATAGAGTTTTACCGGTTTGTCCCTAATGACTGGCCTCCTGGGCAATTTCTCACACTTCCAGGAATTAGAGTAGATGTAAGGATATTCACCCTGTAGATGTACTAACTAAGAAGGAAAACAATTTTAATATAGACAACCACAGAATAAACTTCCCGTTTTGAAGTTGAAGCTTAGGAAAGTTTTTAGTTCTTTCTTCAATAGTTTACTTTTAAAAAACAATAGGACCTCTATCATGACATTATTTAATAGGACCTCTAACTTGACATTATTTAATAGGACCTCTATCATGACATTATTTAATAGGACCTCTAACTTGACATTATTTAATAGGACCTCTAACTTGACATTATTTAATAGGACCTCTAACTTGACATTATTTCCATTACTCAAACAACTATGATTTTATTCACGTGACTCTTTTCCGATACTTGAATGTAACCATAGCGTTTTATTTGTTTTCCGTGACGTTATTTCCGATATGAAACTAACCACGACATAACCATTTCATTACAAGTGAAGTGTTTCAACGATTGATTTTTAGAAAGCAGCAGTTCCTTTGGTGAGAAGAGCTAGATTCTCTCACATAAAACTGATTTTCAGGCCTTTAAACTATTTATATTATATTGTGTATATATATATATGTATATACTTACAATGAGACAATTTCTGACATATTCTTGGATTAGTTTTAAACTGTCTGCTTGTGAACAACGAAATATCCATATAAAACCAAAGACCGTAGTGAAACAATGTCCCTTACAAACTGTTTTATTCTCAAAATATTTAGAACTAAATTAGTTTAATTTGACAAAAATGTGTTTCTAAAATAGTTTTTATTGTTTTTTATGTGTCAAGAATATATCACTCTTAAAAACTTTTCGTTTTAGCTTCAACGTTCTTAAACAAAAACTAAACGCCACTGCACCTCAAACACCAACCAAACGACACCTTCGCATTGTAGCTTTTCCGGATACTTTCTTTCATTTGATGCAGAACTCAAGAACAAATAATGCAGTGTTAAAATATACACAGATGCCCAAAAGCTTAAGGCCAATGAACATAAAGAAAAAATAAGCCTTTTGCATTGTTAGACTCAAACACTTATTTAAGTAGAGCTTTGAAAGATGAAAATAAGAAAAGGGAAAATAAATATTAAAAAAATGTGAACATTATGAAATTAGCCTAAATACTAGTTGGACAAAAGTTTAAGACCATACCAAAACGAAGTCTTAAACAGGGTAGGAAATGCTCAACAAGAAGTCTTAGTAGTGAGTTGCACGGCCGTCATTGCGAATAACTGCAAACATTCACTTTAGCATGGTCGATATAAGCGTTTCCAGAAGGCTGGCTGGAATATTATTCCAAGTGGTGAAGATGGCTTCACGAAGATCATGCACCGTTTGGAATTGACGTCGATTTCTATAGACTTCCCTTGCCATATGCCCACAAACATTTTCAATGGGGTCCAGTTCGGGATAACACGCTGGATGGTCCAAAAATCACGTTATTCGCCATGAAAAAGTCCTTTATCCTGCGGGTATTGTGGATTGCAGCGTTGTCCTGCTGAAAGATCCAATCATTTCCACACAAAGGAGGGCCTTCAGTCAATAAGGATGCTCTCTCCAACATGCCAATGTAGCCAGCTGCTGTTTGACACCCCTGTATTTAACATGAAGCTCCATTGTTCCATGGAAGGAGAAAGCATCCCAGATCATGATGGAACCTCCTCCACTGTGTCGTGTAGGAAATGTCTCGGGTGGGACATCCTTTTTGTGCCAGTAGCGTTGGAAGCCATCTGGACCATCCAGAATAATTTTTTCTCATGAGAGAACAAAACCTTCTTCCATTTTTCTACGTCCCATGTTTGTTGCTTCTCCACAAAGTTTAACCGAGCTGTTTCGTGGTGTGGAAGGAGGCGTGGCCTTTGAAGACGTTTATGGTTTTTAAAGCCATTCTCTTGTAGATACCGTCTTACCGTTCATGAGCTGCTTTCTGCATCCGTAAGGGCCTTAATCTGGTTCGACGATCGGCTGGGGTCTTGCTGGACAACCCATCAAATCCTTGTGCTCAACCCCGGCGAAATTTTCTTGGTCCAACCACATGAAATTCTCGCGTTTTATCCCTCACGGTCTTTTTAGAATGTTTCAACAGCAGCGCCCAATCTCACCAACGATGACACGTTGAGAGAGACCTAGCTTTTGCAGCCCGACAATTCTGCCACGTTCAAACTCTGTCAACTTTTTAGCTTTTGCTATGTTTTTACCCAACGTAACACAGGAGATGTCAGTGCAAGATCTTGACAACGCTAATGCTTGAACACAAATGACTAAATTTCGTTACGTGTTTACCGATTTATGCTTCATATCAGTATGGTCTTAAACTTTTGACCAGCTAGTATTTAGACTAGTTTCATTGTGTTCACATTTTCCCTATTAAATGCTAAAAAGTTTTTTATTTTTATTTTCCCTTTTCTTATTTTCATCTTTCGAAGCTCTACTAAAATAAGTGATTGAGTCTAACAACGCAAAATGCATATTTTTTCTTTATGTTTATTGCCCTTAAGATTTTGGCCAGCAGTGTGTAATAAGCTTGTTTTCGAGTTCTCTCCAGAAATAATAAAGTCGACCTATATAAACATATTACTCCGAACTCTATGCTTTGCTTTTGTAGTTCGAACTTATGTTAATTAGTTTCAAACAAAGTCGTTTATATCTACTTAAAGAGATGAATGAGATATTTGTGTTTGTTTTTATTATACACCATTTATAGGAGAAAAATTACACTTGTACTCAAAGAGAACAAATAGAATTTACGCACAAAGTAAAATAATCACCAAAATAACTTGTGAACAAAAGATACTTAGTTTAAAAGAAAAACCTAAATACAAAACTGTAAATTATCTACAATATTTTACGTCAAAGTGCAATCGACTATGTACCGGAAAATAGAAATGGCTCTTAAAAAGTTATTTAGTGAACTTAACCGGATGTAAAAACAATGAAAACATGCGCATGCAAATAATTAAGGGCTGTTTATTTGTGTTATCGTACTTAGAAATTTTTATGGCTGTCTCTTGAGCACCTTGTCTTCACTAAGAAATTTTCACAAGCACAGTTAATGACTATGTCTTAACTTTCACTCTTTTTTATGTGACATGCTTTCTTTTTCGAAGACGAGTTTCGATGATCAAATTTAGTATTTTATTTTAGATATTCTGACTTAAGCAGAAAAAATTTAATGATATTTTTAACGTATAAATCTGGGATCTTATTTTATACATACTCTCCTGAAGAGGCATTTGTTCCCACGTGCAGTACGTAAATGTTTTGTTTGCTTTTTTCCTTAAGCCTTTATGATAGGCTTCCGGTACAGGACCAATAAGATGGTACTTCCTCTTATCATTAAGTGTACTTGGTTTGACATGAATCCCGTTCTTTTTTAAACAAAATCTATTTAGGCTGAGCAAAGAATTCAAAGCAGTAGTTTCAACACGAGAGTGCCAAAAATCGATTGTCTACTTCAGATTTCCTCTTCAAGTTGTTTAGTGGCTAACTGTAAGGTATAAACATGGTTAAGAGTCTGTAAATGACGTAATAATGGTGAAAGATAGAGGGGATAGTGTGTCGCATTCATAATGTCTCGGTGAAAGAATGGAAAACCACTTTGTAAGTTAAGCAGCAAATGATCCCAAACTCATAAATTTTTCAATATATATTTACATTGTAACTTATAAAACTCATTCTATGCAAATCACGATACTTTTAAACCTGACCTAGTAAATGTTTAGTATTTTTCATAGATGATTTATTTAGAGTGTTCATTACAGGCAATCATGACTTAGTTTGAAAGAAATCATTTGTAACAAATAAATAATGTAATAGTGAAGTTCCCTTAAATGACGTATACCTTTAACACAAGTAGTCACTGATGATATATATGCAAAATATCGTGTGACATGATATCATAGAACCTCGGTATAAATGAAACTAAATGCCTTTGGTTGCTATATAATTTACGACTTCCCGTCTTTATTAAAATAAGTGGGTTTGTACATTTCGGCCAATTTAAATAGAATTCAACTGTTCACAGAGCTTACTTAAATGGTCCGCATACGAGTGTAGATAAATAAGTTAGATGTAATCTTACGTTTGGCATGACAGTCGTACCATGTATACGCACATTCAAGATGTTATATCCAGCACTTCATAAAATACAAGAATATTACACTAGCAATTATTATGCTAATCTTGGCAGGAAGATTGATACACATGAGGAAGATAACCCACGCTCTAGACTAATTCAAAGAAACTACCCTGATTAGAAATTCTTTAAATGCTATGCAAAATTACATTCCTCTAGGGGTGTTTCTATGCCACTCTGGAATGTTCGCTCAACTTAAGCTGAGCTGCTAGTGAGCTCGAACATGGCGTTATTTAGCAACGTTCTGAGAGCTTTGTCCAACGTTTCATCATCATTACGTCTCTCTTGTTGGTAAATATTAATATTAAATGTTACAGAAACTCACCTGTAGATGAATGTTTAGACATTTCAAACAGTTGTTTAATTAGAATTCTTACGTGAATGCTCTCTTCCGTAATGCAGCCTAGTGCAATGCCTTCTCGGATGTTTAATACACAAGGTATTTTTAATAGGAGCTGATGTCGTAACGCAAACTACATTTAAAACTTAATAAGCTTTATCTCATAACCTACTCTTACCTCTTTCCTTCTTTGATGTACTTTCTGAATATTGATGATCGTACACAGACATTATGTTTAATTAAGATTTAGTGACCATTTATTTCATAATTTTCTCTACCTATCTGCGTGGAAACTTTGGAATATACCTGGTAATCAGTTTCTAATATCCTGATGCCAAATACAGTAAATCCAAGCACGTGATGTTGTTACTCCAGGGTTTATTTGTGTGGGAAAATAACCAGACAATAAATTAATGCGAGTGATTTTGTTTAACTCATCTAACCTGTAAGTTCTCGTTTGGGATAATAAAACTATTAATTATTGAAATATAGAATGACTGAGCAACAAGCAGTTTACTAGCATTAGTGAATACAACGTATAAAGCTATAAAAATGTGTTAGTTCACTGAACAAAATTGACTAGGTATTAAAAAAGACCATACTCAGGTAATAAACTAAGATATAAAGCTATTTCCCGTTAACTTTCAAATCATCTCATATATTCTATTTTCACCTTCATTTGACCGATTAATACAGAGTGTTATATAACTTAATAGACAGAGTTATCGAGAAATTATGCTTAATTTATTCCATGTGATTATGCCTGCATGGTACCTATAAGTTGATCAGTTGTCAAGAAAATGTGTTTCATGTATCCTTTGTTACAGTGGTTACGTGTTACTTCCACTTGATAGTTATTACGAAATTACTTTACGTGTTCCTTTTGCCACGCTAGTTTGATGAAAATAAATTGTCCAACTGTTTCATGGAGTCGGTCTAAGCCTAAAGGAAAAGCTGACCGAACCGAATTATGTATTTAAATAATCGTATTAGAAAAGAGGATTACAGGTAGGTTTATGGTATTTTATACATAAGTTGTTGGTTGGTCTTCAATAGGAAAGGTAATGAGAAAATACTGATTATTTTGATGCATCCTACATTTGATATTTATAATAGCCCTGATAGAGTACACGTGAACTGCAGAGAACTTGGAAATTCTACACAGTTTGGAGATTCAAATGACGTATGTGTCAATAGAGGAGGACTTCCTTCTGTAAACCTTCAGATGCAACGTCATTACAAATAGTTTCTATGAAACTGACTTACTTTATTCTCCGGTGTCATCTAATTAGAACCCTTGTGACTTCTTTCTCTGGGGTTATTTGACAAGAACAACAAGATATTATACAAAGGCTTAAGGGTACAGTAACACTGGACGTGGATGGAAATTCCCAGGACACATCTGACAGAGATGTGTACAATGATACTTCGCGTGGTATGAAAGAAATATTAAACATGTCTGTACGACCTACTGAATCTCTATTCTGTAGCACAATAGTGCCAAGTCTAGTGACGTAAAACACAAAACTTTTAAGTTTTTTTTTACTATATACTATTAATCATTTTCAATAAACGTAATTAGTATTAGTCGATTTCAAAGAGGTAGTACGGTTGTTATAAACTTATATTTGCAGTTGATTTATAAAGAGTAAAACTTGTCACGTTCCTTGCTTTTAAAATATTATTAAGATGGAGATGACGCTTTAGATACTAATAAAATAGCTATTACTAGAACGCTAATTACTGAAGAAATTATATTATCTATTACTTCAAAACTTTGAACTCGTTAAGTTGTTTCATTCTTTACAAACAGATAAACTTCAGAATAACAAAGTTTCAAGTTTTCACCATCATATTAAAAACTAAATTTTTCTAATGAACAGCACCACATAGTACTTTAACGATAAAACCTAAATAAAGCTAAATATATAGTATTGCTTGTGAGTAATATGAAATGGAACCCTGTGCCTGGAAGTTAAAGTGATATAACGTGTCGAAGGCATTGATCCGTCAACAACACCAGGGGCGTGTTGCTTGAGGATCGTCAACACCAGGGGCGCGCGTTGCTCCAGCACGTTGCTAGGTGGTTTAATAGAATTACGACAGCAACAACAGAGGTGCGTTGCTATGGGCGCAATGCAATGGCAGGTGACACCAGATAGCGCATTACTAACATCTATTTTTTTCATATTATTTCATTCCATTTATAGTCTTTGCTTTTGTAATTAATTATCATGGAACCTATCTTTGGGATACTGTAGAGAATATCCATAGAACAAATTAGATGTGCATTCATGAAATTCTCAACATTTGATGGTACATTAGAAAATTATTTTCTAAGTTACTAATTCCTCTTTCGAAATATAACTCCTATATTTGTCGTATAAATATAACTCACTAATACTTATAGTATTAGTATAACTGGATACATAAGATATATGGATGGGTAGGGACTTACGGGCCATACAGTAAACTGTATGATTCACTACACATTAACTCTGATAACGAAGTACTGATTTTTATGCCATTGAGTTTAAAAGCCAGTAAAACAAATTCCCTTACTCATACACTTCACATAACAATATAGTGAGCTATAGGTAAATTCTTAATATGTGATGTTTTCACAGGTTATTATTTTCTGTTTCTAAGTTGCTATTTTCTGTTTTCGATCTAGAACACACATATTTAGTGTTTGAAATATAATTTACCAAGATCTATACAAAACCCTAACGTCTTTAAAATGTAATGATTTTTACACGTAAATAAATAACAGTATTGTCCATCGTCTTACAGTTTGTGCTGTGTTCTTCAAATTTATCCAAGGGGTAAATTTATTAGGTAAGAAGTTAAAACTTCGATAACATTTGATATTTACAAATAACACAAACTGAAATATATATTATTTATACAAATCTGGATTGCCAAAACTAAACTAACTTTCATACAAGTTTTTGTTGTTGTTTATTTTCCCATGTGTTCTGAAGTTCCAATCTTGTTACAATAACAGCGTGTAGATATCCAACTTACCATTCTAGAATACCACTTTCGTCATGTTCATATTTCCAGTTTAATGAGAAGTCTACCATTGAATAATATACATAAGTAAAATAACCAACCCTGACTCAGATTGTTGTCACACACACCGAAATATCTGTTTTGAAACGAAAAATAACAATAAACTAGTTTTCTGAGTCCAAAAATTGATATATTACATTCTAAATAAAGAAACGATTAATTTTTATAGGCAGAAACTTATTATATTTGGTTACTTACATACTAGAACACTTGAGTATACTATAGGTACACTATAAAATCATCCTCGTGTTTTTCAAGTGACGATTTGATCAGACGAGGAATATTAACCTGACGAAATGACTTCGTTCAAGCAATTGAGGCTTAAAGGATTTTTTTCAGCGCCATCACATCATGAGAAAGAGAAAGCTACATTTACACACATCACCTACCACCTCTACTGAAGGAAATGTTTTCCACTTGAAATATTTACAGTAAATACCAACATTAATATTTCTTCTAAGCTCCCAATGAATGGTATCTGAACAGTTGATCTAAGACCATAATACTTGCCGTTTTGTAAATGTACGTACAAGTGTATTCGACAACAGTTTGAGTCAGGATTTGTGATTTTACGTACGTATGTTATTGAATGAAAGTACTTTTACTGAAATTTATAACTGGAAATGTGTTCATGACGAGAGTGTTATTCCAGTTAGATATTTCCACTCTGTGAACATGTGTGAAAAAAAAAAAGTATTGTATGAAAGTTATTTTAATTTTGGCAATCCTGATTTTTATAATTTATACATATCCGAGTTTGTAAATATCAAACGTTATCAAATTGTCAGCCTGTGAGAAGAAATTTACCTATAACATACACGTTCAAGAAATTAACCTATGTACCATAATAAAATTTTTCAAGGTTTTATAAAATACATGTTCCTTTTTTATTTTTTAGGTCATACCTACAAACTGCTCTTTTTTAAAACCACGTCTATAATTAAATACTATAAGTGATTCCTACTATCTTGACGACTGGGGGTCATTCCTCTCCGCTGTACAGGTAATGGTGTTCACGTAAAGTAGACTACAGGGTGGCCCGTAAGTCCCTACCCATCCATATATCTTATGTATCCAGTGTATCTGTGTGCTGTCCCTCATTCTCGCTGCATAATATTATGCGATACCATGTTCTTTAAGTGTAAATGGGCTTACATCGGCCATATTTCTCTGAGAAAAAAGAAACAAATTTATAATACATGCGTAATTGAATATAACATAACATATGGATGGGTAGGGACTTACGGGTCACCCTGTAGTTGTCAGTCTTAGTTCAATCTGTTGGACATCAAGGATTTTTTTAGATTACTTTTGTAAATAAAAGTTCAGGCACTAAGATCACAATTTTTATTCTCAGTTTGTATGTGTTTGAAAGGTGAGATGTTTTTCAATATATACGTGAAGTGCATGAACAGACACGTTTGTTTCATTCATATACAAAATACGTTTTTCATTTTTAAAACTAAATAAAACAAACAGGATTAGAAACTATATTTAACTGCTACCCATACGATAAATTTGAAGGAACTGATCAAATTGTAAGACGCTGGAAAAATACTGTTATTTCTTTACGCGTCTGAACCATTACGTTTTCAAGAAGCTAGACTTTTCACCAAACCTGAGAGTTCTGGATCGAAAACAGAAAGTGGTAATTTAAAAACAGAAACTGATGACCTGTAGTATCATCAAATATTGATAATTTAATGAATGAACATTTAGTTTAATGTTTTGTTATTCTGTAGTGTATCCAATAAAGTTTCTACGATAATTAATTATAAAAGCAAAGTCGTATGAAATGATATGAAAAAGATAAATGTTGGTAACACACCACCTGGTGTCATCTGCCATTGCACCCTTAGCATCGTGCCCTTGGTGTTGATGGTCACCTAGTAACACGTCACTGGTGTTGTTAATAGGTCATTTCCTAAGAAATGTTATACGAGCTTGTCGAAATTGGGTGAAGGTCATGTTGGCTTACTTCCAATCTCGTACTTCTGTAGTGTATAAAAGTATAATATTATTTTTAACTTTTTAACATTCAAGGTATTCACTCGATTTAGCAGACTATATATATAATACAGCAACTTTTAAAATCAGAATGCCACAAAATACTTTTTATTAACTCGTCTAACAGATTAGTTTATATTTTTTTACATCTATTTTTAAAGTTATGTAACAGAAAATATTGTATTTTCAAACTATTTTATTTAGTTGCGATTTTCGGGGGCGTTTTTCTTCATAAAATCGAGATGCGTAAGGAAAATAAAAAAATTGGAACAGAGTTCATTAGAAAAACAAAAGTGTCAAAACATGACAAAACCTCAAACATTTTAATCTATTTGTAACTCAAAATAAACACACGCATATTAATATGTTTAACATAGTGTGTTTAAAAGTAAAGTCTTTGTTAAATAAAACGCATAGATCAACTATAGTGTTAACAGGAGGAAAAAAACTTTCGATTTTTTGATGATTATCAGTTACAAACAAAGTGGAAACATTGTCCGAATTTGAGAAATTTCACAAAAGATACTATTTGTTATAAAGAAAATAACCCCTCCTTCCACAGAAAGTACTTGCAGTTAATTGTGATATTGAACAAGAGTTTACAAAAGTTGTGAATGCAGTAAAAATTTCCCGCGAGAATTACCTGTCTGTCTGTGATAAATTATCAAATTCTTATTTTAATTATTCTTTTCACAACTGTCGAGAATTTTAAAGCCACAGTAAACATGAAAAGAATGGCACGTACATTGGACAACTGAGATCTTTTACTTCTTTATTTATTGTTGTTTGTTTTGTTCGTAAGGTTTTTCTATACCAGGAAAACCTACATTCTTGAATAATGTACGGAATAATAATTAGATTTTTAATTTCACATGGATAATCACGAATGTATTTATAAAGCCAAATATTTATGGAAGTTTATTTAAGGAAGTTATCCCTGGTAATTTCTCCAAGTTATTCACAGTAAGATATCCAGGTAAGTTATTCACGGTAACTTATACAAGTAAGTTATTTATGGTATCTTATCCAAATAAGTTATTAATGGTAACTTATCAAAGTAAGTTATCCAGGGATATATATATTGCACCAATTATCTGTCTGTGCATAGGTTCTTCTATTTTTCTGTCCATTCTTTCTTTCTATATTTCATTATTTTTATTACTTATTAAATTATCTCTTTTTTTCATCCTATTATTTACTTGTCGACTTCAAACAGCAAATCAATCTTCTATCCATCAATTTTTCCTTTCTTACCCTTTATTTATCATGTTCTTTTGTCTTTCCTGGCTTAAGTTAGCAATTGCTTCTCACCCCATTTATCTCCTTAAAACCCATCTTTGTATTTTTGCATTTCTCCTTTAATCTATCTGTCCATTTCCTTATCTCTTGATATGCACTAACTTGTATGTACATTTACTGATACACTCACCTATCATCACCACTTTCTAATTTTTACTTAATTACCCATACATTCTTCCACATAATTAACTAAAGAGAAACACCTTCAGCTGTCTAGGTCCAATAGACAGTCAGTGTATTTACGAGAGGTTGATCTGGATACAGCTGGAGTATACCGTTGTGAAGTGTCCGCTGAAGCTCCTGTTTTTGACACAGTATCTGCCAAGAAAGAGATGAAGGTATTCGGTACGTTCTTTATAACATGCTTTGACGTTTGTTTAAACAGAGCCCAACAGAAAATACTTAAATATTTTAAAATTGACTTTGTTTAACGTGTGTTTTCTATGTATGTCTATAATGTAGCTGCATAGTCAAAAGAGGCGAGCGAGGGGTATCTAGCGTTAACACCAACATTATTGATGAAACCTCAAACTATCACTGACAACAGAAATTACGTTTTACTTAATTTCAATTAATCGACTGGAAGAACAGTTGAGATAATCACGTTGTTGAGCTAATAAGCTGCTTTCTTTCATTTTTGAGTCGTGTTTATATTTTTATATCGGACTTTACAAATGTATCTAATTGGTATGGAGCTTTAAAGAGCGACTTTAATTAACTGAAGTTTAATCAAACTAAGTAAATTACTAAAACTATTTCTTCTCGCTAGTCTTTAATAAAACAAAGTATGTGCATTGAAAACAATTACAAATGAGAGATACGTCTGATTTGAGAAGTTTTGTTAAGCAAAGTATAATTTTTTACTCACAAAATAGTTAATTTTCGTTCTATTTTTAGTTGCAAAATAATGTATTTAATAGTGATACACTTATTAAGATACAAATACATGCAATTGAACTATGCAAATCTGTTTAATATTACAGGTTGTACAAAAGTAAGTGTATCATTTGATATTATGATGGCTATAATTTTTCATTCTATGTTCTTAAAATCTATTTCAAACTGTTAATATACGTGGATACCTTATATATCACCTCATGTTGTAGAAATACGTTTTAAAAACAAACAAGTATGTAAGTTGTACTTCAGATGGTTTCTTTACGATAATGTTCAAGATGCTTCAGAGTTAACTATATATATATATACCTCTCCCCCTCCTGGAACAGTGGTAAGTCTATGGATTTACAACGCTAGCATCAGAGGTTCGATTCCCCTCAGTGGACACAGCAGATAGCCCGATGTGGTTTTGCTATAAGAGAAAACACACAAAATATAATAAAAGCAGTATAAACAATTAATTTCGATTTCTCATAGAGTTGAGGCTAGTCTTTAGAATTGCAACTTTAGACATTTTAGCTGACATTCGTAAAACGAGTAAATAATACAACCCGATTTACTTACCAGTTTTTTTGCTCCAAAATTAATTTAATACTATCATTTCAACATTAACCGTAATATTTAATTAATATTACCAAACCATTTGATTTCAATACGTTTTTTTTTTTTTCAAAGTGGTAGTGACCGTTTCGCTGAGTTTTCTGTCATGTTTGATATAATGACACGACCTCTACCACCAGAAACAACGTTTTATTTCACGCAACGTTTCATTGTTATAATTATATCTTCTTTAAGAACTAATTTATTTTCACTGACTTATGAATTATAAAAATAAAATGTTGAGCTATGAAAACATTTTTTTTATTAAGGTAAACAGCCGTTTCTTCAAATCGGCTATATTCAAAATATTACAGTTTCAGTTCACTTTAACAAATCACAAAAGCCTCCCCCACTCAGTTATTCAGTGATAAGCCTATAGGTTTGTTACGTTAAAATTTGGCGTTTCGATATCTCTAATGAGCACAGCACAGATAGGGCAAACAAACAAAACTAATATGCTTCCTTTTTCGTTTTTGTATTGTTAGTAGTTCAATTAGAATTTCCACTACTCTCTCAATGGTGAAAATTTACTTTGAAATTCCCAATTAATATATATATAATTTGCTTCTGGAATTAAGAAAATACTAATATTTTTTTTAAACAAATAATCCATAGGACAAGCTGGTACTTATTATTTCCAAATTACGATGAATTGAGGTTAAGGAACTTCAGATTGTAGGATTTACAACAGGGAATGATCTTTAGAACAGCACGACTCTGAGAACGTTATGCCACACATAGCCAACCAAGGATTACTCTAACTCTGACTTTGTTTGGAAGCTTGGTTATATCGTATGTCGGAAAGTTAAAGAGACAAAGAGAACGAACTGTTGTTTTATGTTTCAAAATTTTGGTTCTCGTTACACACGAGTTATCCACAGGTGGCAATACCTGGAGTGTGTTTTCTTATAGCAAAGCCACATTGGGCTATCTGCTGACCCCACCGCGGGGAATCAAACCCCTGATTTTAGCGTTGTAAATCCGTAGACTTACCGATGTACCAGCGGGGAACCCGAACAATGGGATTTGACTGTTACTCTTATAACGTACTCATGTACTTAAAGCGAGTATTGCGTTTTTGTAATAAAGAGACGCTAACCATAAACCCCCTGATTCACGGGTCGAACATGCCAACACTGAGCCTTGCTTTGTCTCAGACAAACCAAATGAAATCATAAATAACCTTTACTCACCTCAGTGTTTTTGTCCCATAATGCACTTTTTAAGTGTTTATGAGAATCACTTCAAGATTAATTTATTCCACCAGTCGATCTCAAATATTATTTCTAATGTCTGTCTGTTTAGTATTAAGAACAAAGCTTCACAATGGGTTATCTGTGCTCTGCCCACCACGGGCACCGAAACCTGGTTTTTAGTGTGTAAGTCCGCAGATATGCAACTGTGCTATTGGGGGCTTGTAGTGTCAGTCAAACTCTCAGAAAAATATCCTTTCAAATTGTAGTTCCTTATTTAATTATACATATAATTAATTACAAAGCCATCCTTTTACGTTTTTTAATCACTACTTTCAGCATGACTTAAACTGTTTTTATTATTATTATGCCTAATTCATTTGTAAAATAGAGAAATAACCTGCAAAATAATAATTATAATAAATATATATCATAATGTGATTTCAAAAAGTTCCATTGAATTTTATGGAAAGAACAGTCTTTAATGTCGCATTCAAAACAACAATGTACCAAATCATGTGTTTCAATCATTTCATTACGAACTGTACCAGGTCACGTGGTTAAGGTACTCTACTCATAATCCGAGTGTCGCGGGTTCGAATTCCCGTCACACCAAACATGCTCGCCCCTTCAGCCTTGGGGTATTATAATGTTACGGTCAATCCCACTATTCGTTGGTAAAAGAGTAGCCCAACAGTTGGTAGTGGGTGGTGATGACTATCTGCCACCCCTCTAACCTTACACTGATAAATTAGGGACGGCTAGCGCAGATAGCCCTCGTGTAGCTTTGCACAAAATTAAAACCAAGTTATACCAGCGCCACCATAGTTTAGGTCATATAGACATTTCGTTTCACAATATACTTAAGGCCATCATGACCTACGCCGTAAAAGTATATTTCTGTTACGCAATTATTGGTATTATATTGTACAAGATCGTGTATACTTTTCACTTTAAATAAACAGTCTTTATAACAATTTATTTTCTGACGTACGTAACAAAATACAAATGAAGACTTCATTTAGCAAGGCAGTGTATGTTTTCTTATAACAAAGCCACATCAGGACATTTTCTGAGCCCACCGCCGGGAATCGAACCCCTGACTTTTACATTATATATCCGTAGACATACCCCTGTCCTAGCGTGGGACAGCAAGACACTGTCCTAGATTAAAGAGAAATTTAATGAAGATTGTATTACTATATTAACATTAGATCAAAGTTACATATATGTACAGTGCACACAAGAAGGTATACGCTACATTTGTTTAACACTTGTTTAGGTATAGAAGACTAGATGCTTCCTATAACTTCTTCTAAAACAAGAATATAAATTGTTTATACCCTTAAAGATTGTTCAATAAACTATTTTGCTTTCTTTTGTCGTTGTTTTAACAATAAACTTTTATTTACTGTGTTTTAGCTCTACCTGCGGAAGCTCCCAAGATAACAGGAAAAAACGGAAAGTACAGGATTGGAGATACTGTCTCTGTGAATTGTAGCTCAGCCAAATCGAAACCTGCGGCAACCTTGCGGTGGTATATCAATGACTTGCCGGTACGTTAGTGAATAACCGTGTTCATTTATAGTTCAGGTTTAGATGGGGTTGTGGTGGAGTAAACAGTATTCAACTGATTTCTTTTTCGTCTCTACTGTAAACACAATGAACTCAATTAGTGCAGAAATATTCTGCTACCCATTCATAGTTAACAAAAAACAAAACATAAAAGATAAACAAATCTTTGAGCTATGCTGCATGATAGGCTATTTGCAATGTTCTCTCCACAGGGATCAATTCCCAAAGTTTAGAACTTCAAGCTTATCGCTGAGCCACTAGAGTTCATTTACTAAATACGATTAAATGTTTAGAAAAAACAAACAAATGTTATTTATAATCTTACGAATAAACTTATTATCATTTAGCTATGAAAAGCTAATTAGTTTTAGCATTGTTTTTCGTCTATTAGTGTTGAATAAAAGTTGCAAACTAAATTAATATGACTAAAATAAATACTGCAGTCACGGCTCTTCCAAATATTGTGTCTTTCTTTTTTTTTTTAATTTCACGCAAAACTACTCGAAGGCTATCTGCGCTAGCCGTCCATAATTTAACAGTGTAAGACTAGAGGGAAGGCAGCTAGTCATTACAAACCACCACCAACTCTTGGCTACTCTTTTACAAACGAATAGTGGGATTGACCTCACATTATAACGCGCTCACGGCTGAATGGGCGAGCATGTTTGGTGCGATGGGGATTCGAACCCACGGATTACGACTCGAACCACCTGGCTATGCCGGGCCTCAATATTGTTGTCACTGATATTGCAGAATAAATTATTACTGTCTACATTGTATAACTACACACTTATCTTATCAACAGACGTACTAGGCGAAATTTATTAAGTAAAAAACACACTACCATTCAGAAACATAAAATGGCCTGCTTTGCATATGCACCAGAGTAGCAAGGAAGTTTTAAGTTCGGAGAAAAACATAAGTTCATCGCAAAAACATCAAGGAACACACGTAGATTAGAAAGTTTAGAAAAATTGGTTGTCTTTACACGTGCATTAATCATTTTTAAATATATGAAACCTGTTTGAAGAAAAACCTTACAATCAACGTTAGATACATGCAATTCATTTGAAGCGAAAAGAACAACAAATTTTCGGTTTAGAAATAACTGCCAGCAAGCACACGTTACACACCCACCAGTGACGCTATTGAAAATGAAATTCGCGTGTTACGTGAAACTCTGAGTGTATGTCATCTAGAGCTATATATATATCGTGCAAATTATTGTTCTTTGCTTTATTTAGGGTAAATCGGCGGGCAGAGTAAATTGAAATAATTGTTTACTAAAATAGCAGCCTTACCATTCATCTCACCCCCTCCCATCAATTTTAGGCAGTACACAGATTGTTCTCTAAAATCGCTTTACCGTATATCCCGTTCACAAACTTAAATACTATAACTTCAACCCCGTTTGGGTTGCTTTTGTTTCATGTAATAGCAGAAACGGTATGGAATAATGTACAGCTAGAGATATTTTAACAGCTATTACTGAGCTTACCGTTGTTTGAAATCACGCCGCAGAAAGCATTAGGAGTAACGCAATTTTTTTGAAAATAATAATATTATTTTACCTTGAATCGTGAATGTTTCGTTAGTTTTGTGTATTCTTTTTCTTCGTCACTGAATGTCTATAAAGATCGAAAGGTATCAGAGACTTCAGCTAGCTACAAAAGTACTGAAGCTAAAACATGTATCTGTAAAGTCCATGATATCAACATTTCCATGAAAATTATATAATTTTGGAGCCTTATACCGCTAAACGTCTAACAGGAGCAATTTAACGTAAACGGTATGTCAAAATGATGCTGAAAATACAACTGAAGTTTCCTTTTTTACTAAAGGAAGCAGTTGATACATTACAGATCTTAATAGCTCGTGAGATAAATCATGTCATTTTACCTGAACGGAAAACCAAAACTGAACATAGTTTCGATCTAATTGTTTACAGCCAAGACTTTAAACATGACATTTATAAATATCTTATTCCAAGACAACTCGAATAATTATCAATAAATTACCCGAAGCGAAAATACGTTTCAACGACTTTCCATTTTTCAGGATTAATTTGATTGATCTCTGTTTAACTTACAAAGGCGTTTATGTTTTCAATTTATGACGTTAGTAAAGTAGCATCGTAGTTTCACATACCAACAGAGACAAATCTAACACTTACTTGGTGGAAAAATTAACGTTATTTGAACAAGATGATTTGTTTTTCAGTACTCCCTGTTACTTTGTTTTACTGTCTTTGTTTGTTCACACTTGATCAACTCTCATTACAGTGTGTTTTGAGATCTGATTGGTCCTCTCTCCTGTTTTAATCACTGTCTGATCCCAAATGAGATTTGAGAAGCCAAGTAGCTTGTATTATCTCATTAATATTACAGTCTGAATTTTAATTTATGTTATTACTGTAACATTTAAAACTAAGGTAAGCAAATATAAAAAAAAAAAGAAGTAAAATGAATCTTATTGCCCCATTTTATTCTTAATATGTATAATTATATGTTTCATAACTACCAGGATTTCAGTTAAACTACATAATTACATGAATCAAAAACAATAATACAGTATTAATGAAGCTGTGTTCGATTTATGATACATAATAAATGTACAGTTCTACATATTGCACGAATATCTTTATTGGGTTCACCATTGTTATTGTATGTTCATTTAATCAGAAGCAGTGCGTTTATACTGGATGATAAAGTACCGGTTAAATTACAGATAATTTACTACGATCATGTTACAAGTATAACAAAATGCGTATGTTTATTGTTTTATATATGTATATACAAGTACCTGCAAATACATTTAATTACTTAGATAATTTTAATGCATACTTTTTTTTAAAAATCAACATTGGCTCAATTACTTCCTAAAAAAACCATATATTCATTAGAAAATGATAGATAAAAATGTGAATGTGAAAATAAATCGCTTACAGCAGAGGCTAAGATTATTTTGTTTGCTTTTTGTTTTTTTAATTTCGCGCATAGCTACACGGGGCTATCTGCGCTAGTCGTCCCTAATTTAGCTGTGTAATACTATAGGAAGGCAGCTAGTCGTTACCACCCACCGCCAACTCTTGTGTTAATCTTTTACCAAGGAATAGTGATAACGCAGGTTCGAATTCCCGTCATACCAAACGTGCTCGCTCTTTCAGCTGTGGGGTCGTTATAAAGTTTCGGTCAATTCAACGATTTGTTGGTAAAAGAGTAACCCAAGATTTCGCAGCAGTGGTGATGACTAGCTTCCTTACTTGTAGTATTCTGCTAAATTAGCACAGATAGCTCACATGTAGCTTTGCGTGAAATTCAAAACAAACAAACATACAATGATTGGTGGATGTGTCATCTTATTTATATAGTGGAGAACATTTAAAATATTTAATCTGTTTTGGATTTCTTAAACTTGTAATCGATATCATGGCCCACAGCTTGGCATGAAAGTAAATTAACATGTCATCTTGGTGAGTTTTGATGTTAACCGTCCATGCTTTAGAAATTTTTATCATTGTTTCTCAATTACCTTCTTAACAATTTGGAAGATAATTGGAGAAACTGGATGTCTACAACTTCTTTTGATTGCTATTTCATTAATTATCATTCTCCAATTTTATACCTTTTGCAGGTAATTGTGATGTGATTTTTTTTTTACTTTTGTTTTTGTTCTGCGATATTTGAATTCACTCATGGTTAATTTACATATATCATAACGTTTTAAATGTGATCCGCCTTAGGAAAGTACTTTCAACAGAGCCATCTATCATTTTGTGGAAGGTTTTATGTCTTTATGCTCTAAACTATTACTCTGCTATTTGGAGGAGAACAACCCTGCATATTATTATTATAATTACGTGTGTGTGTATGTGAGTGTTTTCTTGTAGCAAGGCCACATCGGGCCATCTGCTGAGTTCACCGAGGAAAATCGAACCCTTGATTTTAGTGTTGTAAATCCGCAGATTGCTACTGTGCCAGTGGGGGACTTTGGTTATGTTTCTATCAGAAGCAATTTGCCGTCTGGCCAAACTGTGAGCATTGGTAAATAATATACAACCAAAGCGATAATCCATTGACCTGTATATATATTGTGTACAAAAGAACTAATAGATTATTCCAAGTGTCCCAACTGGCTACACACTAACGACTGTAACCTTATAATGAAGACCGTAATCAATAAATCTTACATTAGAACACCCACTTCTCGTGCCATAAATCTTTCTTCTCAGAAGTTAAAATAATAATTTTTCCCTTATCGATACATTTCAAGCAAGCAGTTGTGTCATATATATTTATATACAATTTAGTGTTCATCTAAGTTATTTTTTATTATTGTTATTTGTTGTTGTTTTTAATATGGACTTGACATTTTTACTTGGTAGCATTAAAGTCATAAGCTGTTGTATAAATCTGTCATTTGCTTTTTCCTGATATTTATGGTGCAATAAAATGTACAATAAACAGTTTGTTTGATTTTAAGCACAAAGCTACACAAGGGGCAATCTATGCTCTGATCACCTCATGTATCGAAACCCGGTTTATAGCGTTGTAAGTCCGCAGACATACTGCTGTGCCACTGGGAGGCCGCAGTATACAGTTCCCCAGCCAAAATTACCATATTCAGCACACTAACATTTGTCATCGCATCTGTCAGATTATGAAACTTTATCGTGAAGGTGCACTAATCCATTATATTTAAGAGTTTGTCGACAGCCAGTCAAAAATTAGTACCCTGTATTTAAATTTTTGCTAATCCTGCTAAACCGTAAATCGAATTACATTTACTCCGATAACAATGTAATCATTTAATTGTAATTTTCACAAAAATGTTGAATTAGAGAACTGAAAAGAATTAAGCAATTAGTTTGAAACTACGTTTGTACACTTGTTATCAAGTTTATATTATTTTCTTATATATGTACAGACTTGAAACTTTAAAAATCACGATTAATTGACATCAGCAAAATACAACTAGTTTGTTTCTAATCATCCAACAGAAATTTTGTTTTCACAAGGAAACAGTATAATTAAATGTCAACAAAAATAATTAATCACTTTATCCCATGTATTTATGATATAAAGGCAGTTGTTGGGTATATGTCTTAAGGACGTTTACACTCTCGCCTCTACGACAGGTGCCAAGCAACGGTCAGATGCAAACTCTCTTTGTTAACCTGAAGATAACCTAAGAAAGTTGAAACGTTGTTATGTACTTTATTTTAATTAAATTTTAATGCCCATATCAGCCGTCTTTAGAACATATTTTTACTCAATTGAGTTTCTCATCATCATCAGATGAGAAACATTTGCAACACCATCGACCATGGCTATTGCCTCTTCTTTCCAGCCATTAACATAAAATGATGGCTTGATTAATCCTGACACCATAATTTTCACAATTGCAGTAATTTGGGCATCTGGCGAGGCTACTGGTCTCATCACGTTGCATGAGCTGTTTCCAATCTTAAGGCATTTCTCCATCAGCAGGGACATTGTACACATGACATATAGATCGGAAGTGCTCCCTTGTTTGACCCTCAGTACAATCTTATCGGCATGCAGCAAATACAATTCTTATTTGGCTTAGAAAGGAGCATGTATAGTCAGAACAGTAGTGTGTAAATCATGTACTTATCTGCCGTTATCTTCAAGCACACTTTATCTGTCAACTTTGGAACTACAATACAACATGCCCATTAACAGCAGTGAAAGCATGAGAAGTGTGAACAGAGACGATTTCCTCTTTGGGAAGTAAATTTTCAGGCTTTTGTAAAAAAAAAAATGTCAGTGGATATATTAGACTTATCCTCTTTGAACAGGCACAAGGAAACTGGCAAGTTTTCCAAGGAGGACAATTATTGAAGAGACAGTTTCTTTTTGACATGGACTGTATGTCGAAGATGTGTTACTTCTGGATAAATGGACAGAGAGAAATTAATGGGTTACATTGAAAATACACCTACGCACTTGTGGCTACTGAAGATAACTTAAAAAAACTAAATTTTAATAACGCTATCTAGTTACCATGAATGACAGTAATTTCATTCAAACTCGATATATTGATTCGCAGTGTTTGATATATGTGCATAAGTAGAATAAATCCAAACTTGCTTTTAAATCTACCATGTTTAATTAAGTCTAATTGAAATCGAAACTATACGCTGCAGTGTCGTTATCAAGTTTCATAGTCCAGACACTCTATGTTTATATTTTGTCTGTAGCAATACATGTTACTCTACCGGATAGAGTAACTTCACACATAAGCCAAATTTTAGAGTCTTGCTGCAACATTAATACACGATAGACGAAATAATGATGTAGGCTTCTGTAAAGCACAACTTTTTTCTGATGTGAAATAGGATATCTGAATTAAAATGACCTTGGAATTTATTAATCGTCTGACTTCATACTTATAAAACAAATGTTTTATTTGGAATTAACAAGTCTTTGTTTGTTTTGGAATTTCGCACAAAGCTACTCGAGGGCTATCTGTGCTAGCCGTCCCTAATTTAGCAGTGTAAGACTAGAGGGAAGGCAGCTAGTCATCACCACCCACCGCCAACTCTTGGGCTACTCTTTTACCAACGAATAGTGGGATTGACCGTAACATTATACACCCCCACGGCTGGGAGGGCGAGCATGTTTAGCGCGACGCGGGCGCGAACCCGCGACCCTCGGATTACGAGTCGCACGCCTTACGCGCTCGGCCATGCCAGGCCATTAACAAGACAAAAGATAGAACAAATAATTCAACAGTTATAATAACTAAATACCGAAACTTAATTCGGAAATATTTAAAATACAACATTATTCTCTAGTTTGGTTTCCATTACATAAGGAACTACCAAAAATACACTATTACGGTATGACTTTGTTAATTTATAGGTTTAAGATAATTCTATTTTTGTTATGGACTATTTGTGCAATGTCCAGCGTGAGTGTGTGTCTTTTCTTATAGCAAAGCTGCATCGGGCTATCTGCTGAGTCCACCAAGGGGAATCAAATCGCTGATTTTAGCGTTGTAAATCCACATACTTACCGTTGTACCAGCGGGGGACCCTACCGTGGGTATCAGCACTTAATTTTTGACGTCATAATCCCCTAGACTTACCACTGAGTCCCGGGGTAAATAATTGGGTGTACATATATCTGTTTACAAGTTTTAGATAAAAACATGGAACCTACTTTCAGCCTGTAAGAACCTAAAGTTAATAAAAGCTGCCAATTAACCAAAGACTTTTCTGTTTCTCCTTTACTAGCTTAACACTAGAACTTCAACTTAATAGTTAATAAACCAAGTTAATAACAAAGTTTACTGTTTATTACTGAAGTCCTGTTCACAAAGGGTTTAGGTTTAACCTGTTTCTTCTTTACTAGCTTAACACTAGAACTTCAACTTAATATTTAATAAACCAAGTTAATAACAAAGTTTACTGTTTATTACTGAAGTCCTGTTCACAAAGGGTTTAGGTTTAACCTGTTTCTTCTTTACTAGCTTAACACTAGAACTTCAACTTAATATTTAATAAACCAAGTTAATAACAAAGTTTACTATTTATTACTGAAGTCCTGTTCACAAAGGGTTTAGGTTTAACCTGTTTCTTCTTTACTAGCTTAACACTAGAACTTCAACTTAATATTTAATAAACCAAGTTAATAACAAAGTTTACTGTTTATTACTGAAGTCCTGTTCACAAAGGGTTTAGGTTTAACCTGTTTCTTCTTTACTAGCTTAACACTAGAACTTCAACTTAATATTTAATAAACCAAGTTAATAACAAAGTTTACTGTTTATTACTGAAGTCCTGTTCACAAAGGGTTTAGGTTTAACCTGTTTCTTCTTTACTAGCTTAACACTAGAACTTCAACTTAATATTTAATAAACCAAGTTAATAACAAAGTTTACTATTTATTACTGAAGTCCTGTTCACAAAGGGTTTAGGTTTAACCTGTTTCTTCTTTACTAGCTTAACACTAGAACTTCAACTTAATATTTAATAAAACAAGTTAATAACAAAGTTTACTATTTATTACTGAAGTCCTGTTCACAAAGGGTTTAGGTTTAACCTGTTTCTTCTTTACTAGCTTAACACTAGAACTTCAACTTAATATTTAATAAACCAAGTTAATAACAAAGTTTACTGTTTATTACTGAAGTCCTGTTCACAAAGGGTTTAGGTTTAACCTGTTTCTTCTTTACTAGCTTAACACTAGAACTTCAACTTAATATTTAATAAACCAAGTTAATAACAAAGTTTACTGTTTATTACTGAAGTCCTGTTCACAAAGGGTTTAGGTTTAACCTGTTTCTTCTTTACTAGCTTAACACTAGAACTTCAACTTAATATTTAATAAACCAAGTTAATAACAAAGTTTACTATTTATTACTGAAGTCCTGTTCACAAAGGGTTTAGGTTTAACCTGTTTCTTCTTTACTAGCTTAACACTAGAACTTCAACTTAATATTTAATAAAACAAGTTAATAACAAAGTTTACTATTTATTACTGAAGTCCTGTTCACAAAGGGTTTAGGTTTAACCTGTTTCTTCTTTACTAGCTTAACACTAGAACTTCAACTTAATATTTAATAAACCAAGTTAATAACAAAGTTTACTGTTTATTACTGAAGTCCTGTTCACAAAGGGTTTAGGTTTAACCTGTTTCTTCTTTACTAGCTTAACACTAGAACTTCAACTTAATATTTAATAAACCAAGTTAATAACAAAGTTTACTGTTTATTACTGAAGTCCTGTTCACAAAGGGTTTAGGTTTAACCTGTTTCTTCTTTACTAGCTTAACACTAGAACTTCAACTTAATATTTAATAAACCAAGTTAATAACAAAGTTTACTGTTTATTACTGAAGTCCTGTTCACAAAGGGTTTAGGTTTAACCTGTTTCTTCTTTACTAGCTTAACACTAGAACTTCAACTTAATATTTAATAAACCAAGTTAATAACAAAGTTTACTGTTTATTACTGAAGTCCTGTTCACAAAGGGTTTAGGTTTAACCTGTTTCTTCTTTACTAGCTTAACACTAGAACTTCAACTTAATATTTAATAAACCAAGTTAATAACAAAGTTTACTGTTTATTACTGAAGTCCTGTTCACAAAGGGTTTAGGTTTAACCTGTTTCTTCTTTACTAGCTTAACACTAGAACTTCAACTTAATATTTAATAAACCAAGTTAATAACAAAGTTTACTATTTATTACTGAAGTCCTGTTCACAAAGGGTTTAGGTTTAACCTGTTTCTTCTTTACTAGCTTAACACTAGAACTTCAACTTAATATTTAATAAACCAAGTTAATAACAAAGTTTACTGTTTATTACTGAAGTCCTGTTCACAAAGGGTTTAGGTTTAACCTGTTTCTTCTTTACTAGCTTAACACTAGAACTTCAACTTAATATTTAATAAAACAAGTTAATAACAAAGTTTACTATTTATTACTGAAGTCCTGTTCACAAAGGGTTTAGGTTTAATCAAGTTTTCATTTTTAAATGAAAAAGGTTTATTATGCAATATTTTTCAGTTGCTACATAGAGAATAAATGGAAATATACATGAATACTCGATTTTTACGCTCCATACGTTCTGCATAGCGTAAATTAACAAACACTTCTGCTGACTTAAAAAATATAACCCCACCGGTGTCTCATCTCAGCGGTTAGCCTGAGAGCTTATACATTCAAAGTCAGGATACAGCACAAATACTCCATTAGGTATCATTTGTGCTTAAACACAAGCGATTAAAGTTATATTTGAAAAATTCCATGGCAAGTGGAGAAACTAAACTGGAAAACACTTATTTTATTATTCAACTTGGGACATAATGGTGGGTAAAACAAAATATGTGGTCTAGCTAAGTAATGAATCAATATTTACTGTACAATTATTATCAGTGCTATAATTGTAGCTACCAGTTTGACCGCATTTTATTTCATTCCATTAAGTTGCACAGTGGATCCTTTTTAGCAGCACATTTTTGTTTTCACTAGTAAGGTGTTTTTGGTTAGAATAACGCTGTTATTCGGAACCTACCAGATTCTTTAAAACATATGGTGGTAGTTTTTCCTTTCTAAAATAATGTTAATAGCTTCCTTTAAATAAACTACGTAGAAGTAAGTTTAACAGTTTCTTGTCATCTCCCCCGCGCAGTCGGTACAGCCGTATTAAGCGTCACTATTTATGCTAATTGGTTAAGCTAATTTTAGGTAACACTAAATGCTCATTAAATAAAATAATATTATAAAAGTTAGCAAGTTTGTACTAAAGAATAATGAATAATTACTGGCCACCCGCTTTATTCTTTTGAAACTTGAGCTAGAAACTGATAACCTAGTTCCATCACACCAAACATGCTCGTACTTTCAGCCGTGGGGGCGTTATAAGGTTACGGTAAATCTCACTATTCGTTGGTAAAAGGGTAGCCCAGGAGTTGGAAGCGGGTAGTGATGATTAGCTGCCTCCTCTCTAGTCTTACACTGCTAAATTAGGAACGGCTAGCCTATATAACACTCGTGTAGCTTTGCGCGAAATTAAAAACAAACAAACAAAACAATGATAACTTGGTTTGCTTACCCTACTTAATAGTTATGTATCCAGTCTCTTTTCACCTTGTAGTTTTGCAACTCTAAGTCAGTTGTCTTTAATCCGAATGACAAAAAACACTCAACTTTTATTCTTAGGTGAAGCAAAAGTAAAACGTTAGAGCGATAGTTCACGTGCCTTTTTGCGTAAGCATACGCAGACATTATCATCAACTGAATATGGCTTATACATACACCAAATGTGACTCGTAATTGTAGGTTAAAAAGATATATCAGTTTACCAATTATTTTTAGTCAATAAAAGTTAAGTATGTTTTCACCCAACAGACGGAGTTTCGGTACTTCTAGTGCAAAAAGAGAAAAAAAGAAAGAAATTAAATCAAAATTGGAGATGTTATATCTCGTGTATTTTTTAATGAATTGCATCGAAATGTCGCCTTAAAATATTTGTAATACTGAGAATAAATAAAAACATTATGAACTGGATAGGTATATATTCTTTAAGTGCGAAGGTCCATCTATGTACAATAGAGGATCTCTGAAATAATTTATCAGGAAGTATAGTCTACGCTTGATAGAACGGATAGAATATGTGTTATTAGACTATACATATTGACAAAAAACAACTCATGTTACGAATAATACAATTTGTGTTCTTTGAAATGCGTATCTAGTGTTTGAACAGTTACAAGAGATATTTAAGTTTATAACACGTTCATTTTAGGGTAAGAAATCGAAACACAAATACGATGTTTGATCCAAATATTTTATGTTGAAATTAATTCATACAGTTACATAGACATAAGAGAGACATTATTCCACAGTGCAATAATTTATATCAATAAACATTATTTTGAATTGAGAAACACATGTCATTTGTTTGTTAGAAGACACATAAAACTTGGGTTTAACTCATTACAGTCACTCTTTGTGTTATGACTCACACGAGTCTTGTTTATTGCGATATGGGATTTTTTTTAATCCAAGAAATAAATTATAAAACTTCCAATGAAGTTTGTTGACAAGTTACACGTCCACAAGTGTTTAACAAGTTACATGTTCATAATTGTTTATCAGATTTCATGTTCTTATGATTCTTAAAGAATTATTTCTTCACAATTGTTCAAGTAAAATGTCTACAAATGGTTTTTATCACATTACATCTTTCCAAGTTTTTCAGCAAGTTACATGTCGACAAGTTTTTTATCAAGTTACATGCCCATATTGTAATGTTATACGTATTAAGGAAACATGTAAAAGATAAAACAATAATTTCATGAAAACAAAGCGCTCCATCTGACTTTTGCGAGTGTGGAAGCTTTAATATAAATATTTGTTTTGTTTTAGCATTTTAGGGCAAAGATAAACTAACCTTTCTGTGCATGATCGTCTTTAATGTTGATGTGATAGGCCAGAGAGAGAATAACTTTTCAACGGCACCCACCGCCAAACTTTTGCGTACTCCTTATAACTGTTATACAGGGTGTTCGGAAAGTCACTGTGCACTGGGCCCGGCATGGTCAAGCGTGTTAAGGCGTGCGACTCGTAATCTGAGGGTCGCGGGTTCGCATCCTCGTCGCGCCAAACGTGATCGCCCTTTCAGAGTAGCCCAAGAGTTGGCGGTGGGTGGTGATGACTAGCTGCCTTCCCTCTAGTCTTACACTGCTAAATTAGGGACGGCTAGCACAGATAGCCCTCGGAGTAGGGGTAAACACCCCTATCAGTTGCTGGCTTGAAATAGACTGAATAAACTATGATTACAAAACTGCACAGTGATTTTCCGAACACCCTGTAGGAGAATGGAATTTGGTTGTCACTTTCATAACGCACTCACAGCCTTAAAGTACCAAGGCAACGAATTAATATAACTAAAAATACAAAAATCCAGAACTGTGGGGGGAAGTAGCTAAAAGAACTCTGTTAACAAATTTCCAGAGTTCGTGTATTAAAAAACAACCTGTTTAACTCCATGAATCTTTCTAAATGAGTCTAATATAAAACAGGTTAACTAAATGTTGTTTTTTTTAACCTGGAGATGACCTAGGAAGGTCGAAATGTTGTTCTCTCCTTATCAATAAAAGTGTTAATACCCATACCAGCCGTTCTGAAATACATTTTTATTTCAAGCGGGTTTCTCGTCATCAGGTGAGAACTGCTCTCGTTAATAATACTTAACGAATCATACTGGTCAGTGAATAAGTCAGATATTTCCTTGTTCAATAAATTAACTCCGTGACACGTTGTATACGATACGTATTTTCGATTTTCAGTATGATATGTAAAAAATCATAAACTGAAATAGTATTTAGATATATCTTTTATATAGAACTGTGAAGAAAAACTCTGTTAAAAGTTTTTTGTAATAGTGGATGTGCCCTTAGGTTGAGAAGGTGTTGTATGTCTGTTAGGTCATTTACTGTTTTATTTGACGAGGCTTCGGCATGTTGATCACATACTAGTCAGTAATTGAGAATTTGACTTCACTTTCTGTTGATGAAACTGGTCTGATGACGTGGGTGACATGGTATCCTGGGATATTCTGATAGAGGTTAGGATTTAATGTAATGCTAGACAGATTTTCAGCTCTGATTCTTCTGCCAAGGTTTACATGTCAGGTTTGTTCATAACATGTTGTCCTATTGTGAGACATCTTTTTTTGTTTAAGTTCTTTTCAGGTTTATTTACATTTCTCTCAGAATCACCAATTAATGTGGTCTTAATTGACTTACTTATTGACTTAGTGTACTTTGAAATAATCAAATCATGTACTTATCTCGTATTATTTTTTAAAAATGTTTATTTATGATCACAGTAATAATTAAGAATACATTTTTCTTAATCAACTTAACACTAATAATCAATATTTTTAAATTAGAGACTTAATCTCAAACCAAATGGATAAGTCCAGCTTATTTATACACTTATTTATTTATAATAAACTTAATCCTTCATCCATCTCTATGGATTGTGTTCATTTCTCCAGTTTATGATGTTTAAACACTATCTATCTATTAGGCATCCCACTTATGTCCCAAACAACTTCTCCATTTCTTAACCCCACGACATACTTTTGTTTTTTCTTATGTATGCTTTATGTTTTTCTATGTCCACTGGTTGTATTCAGTTCCATACTTCGTGTCCACAAGCTTTTCATTACATAGTACACACATGTTCCTAATAACATGTACATTTCTTATCACCATGATATGCATTTAGCTCTGTGGTGCATGCTTCACGTTCTTGAGATTTTTCTGTCACTATTATCTCTAGTCAGATGGTTATTTACAGTTCATTAACGCTGTTTGATACCTACTACCATTGTAGTTCCTCTGTTATCTTTAATATATACCATCGACTGTTTTATTCATAACATGTATCTTTTCACTTCTCAATATAGGATCTTCTGTTAATTGGTAATAACCTTAAAAATTATGAAGTATTTCGTATTACCAAACATTACCTCGTAATTAAACATTTTAAATATTGTGTATTATTAGATTATTATTATTATTATTATTAGATACTTCATAATTAATCCATAGCGATATTATTATTATCCCTAGTTTCCTGTTTCCATGTCCCACAAGACACGTTTCTTCCTACTAATTGTTTAAAATTAGATTAAACATAATTAAATACACTCCAACGTATCAGTGGGGTGTTTTAACTAAAAACTATTATGTATTTTTAGATCTAATCTTGTTATCTTCCCGAATGTTAAACGAAATTAGCTTTCATTATAAATCAATTTGACAGCATGAACACCACAACTGACTTTTAATGCCTATAGTGTATCGAATACGCGTTGTAATCGTATTTTACGATTTTCGTAAATTTCACTTAATTTTATCTTAAGGCTTTTTTTAGTGACGGTAAACAGGTCAAGACATTACGGATTGGGTTGTTTTTTTTTCTTTCTGATAAAGTAAACGTGTCGTTATTACAATACTACTATGATTGTTTGTAAAAGTTCATTCGTGTTGGTTTTGTATCAGCAACAAGAACTGTTCTGATAATTCTTTAACAAATGTCAAATTAAACTATATTAACTGTCAATTTATATTTAATTAATTCCCTTTACACTGGAAAATATTTCACTCATTCTTGCGGTAATAGTTTTATATCCATTTCTTTCTTGGATTTGAACTGTCAGGTCGGTCCTGAATATGAAACGTCACATTCTACTATACTTCACGCTGACGGTTTGGAGAGCTCCACCTTAAGTCTTCGGTTCGTGGTTAAAGAGCATCATTTTGTCAATAGCAACATGAGAATTCGCTGTTCGGCCACAATTCCCAGAGTTTACACGATGAGCGACGAGGAACTTGTGGTTGGCGGCCGGTTACAACAAGCCTCGGGACTTCTTCATATTAGTGAAAATGTTAGTAAAGGTAAGTAACAATTATTAAAATGATTCTGAAATATTCTGTTGAGTACACATATTACACGGTCGCTTGTTTGTTTTGAATTTCGCTCAAAGCTACACCAGGGCTATCTGCGCTAGCCGTCCCTAATTTAGCAGGGTAAGACAAGAGGGAAGACAGCTAGTCATCACCACCCACCGCCAACTCTTGGGCTATTCTTTACCAACGACTAGTGGGATTGACCGTAACTTTATAACGTCCACACGGCTGAAAGAGCGAATACATTTCGTGTGATGATGATTCGAACCTCCGACCCTCAGATTACGAGTCGAGTGCCTTAACCATCTGGCCATGCCACGGTCGCTCTTCAGTTGGCAATTCAAGTGATGTGAAGTAGACATATCATATATATATATATATGAATTTATTTAAAGAATAAAACATGACAAATAACTTCCAAATTTTTATGAGTTTTTTTTTTTCTTTTCTGAAAGCTAATACAGGTTTTCCTTTTTCTGGTCAATGTTAAAGACAAATTGCTATAGGAACTGCCTTAATCCCCTATTGTAGTAGTCTTTAATGAACCGCGTTAATAACATATTGTAGTAATCTTCAACGAACCGCGTTAATAAAATAGTATAGTAATCTTTAACGAACAGCGTTAATCGCATATTGTAGTAATCTTTAACGAACCGCGTTAATCGCATATTGTAGTAATCTTTAACGAACCGCGTTAATCGCATATTTGAGTAATCTTTAGTGAATCGCGTTAATAGCATATTGTAGTTATATTTAACGAACCGCTTCCATGGGCTACAATATAATAACATATTGTAGTAATCTTTAACGAACCGTGTTAATAACACATTATAGTAATATTTAACGAACTGTTTTAATAACATAATCTTTAACATGTATGTAACTTTTACTCTCCTAGAAAATACTCTGCTCTCCGAGACGTCAGATCGAAATTCCTTATCATATAACTGTTGGAAGTGTATATATTTTTGTATCAGACAAAAGAATGTGTCATTCAAACTTTCGCATTTAAGAAACCACTCGTTTGTTTTTTTTCCTTGCAACAGATGTTCAATGTCCAGTGATAGAATACTGTTTAAAAGAACCATGAGAAGATTCTTTAGCTAAAGTACAAATATACTTGGTTGCATTATACTAAGGAAATGCTTTTCCTTATAAGCATACCATCTGGGTTACAAATACCAATAAAAAATCTTAAATGTAATAAGTAGTGGAAATTCATGACACAAAACTTTGTTTTAGGATTCAATGCACAAATGGAATGTTACATAAGGTTTACCTCAAAACACTTAAAATACAATAAAGTGTATCGAGAGAAGCTATGTTTCGACTCAGCGAAAGATTAAATGTTTGTTTTTGAATTTAGCGCAAATCTACACGAGGGCTGTCTGCACTAGCCGTCCCTAATTTTGCAGTGCAAGACTAGAGTAAAGGCAGCTAGTCATCACCACCCACCGCCAATTCTTGGACTGTTCTTCTACCAACAAATAGTGGGATTGACTGTCACTTTATAACTCCCCCACGGCTGAAAGGGCGAGCATGTTTGGTGTGACGGAGATTCAAAACCACGACCCTCAGGTTACGAGTCGAGTGCCTTAACCATCTGGTCCTGCCGGGCCTAAGATTAAATGAAAAGTCTAGAAATGGCTTATGGTGAAATTTTCCTGCTTGTTCAGAAACGAATCGTCATTGTGATCAAAGAGGGAGTTGTTCTCGTTAACAACACTGCTGACTTGTCACGCTGTATTAGGACACATAAGCCCACTCCCCTATAAAATGACTAAATTCTAAAACTGGTGTTACAAATCTGATAAGTGTGATATACTTAAACATTGGGTATCAAAATGGCATGAATCAACTTATCTGTGTCAACTTTCTTCCACTCTTGTCAAAAGTCACTGAGGGAACTAAAAGGGGATTTTAAAAAAGGTAAAGTAATAAAAAAATATACTTCATCTACAATTCTTCCATTTTCAAAATAAGTGCTCAGCATTCAGATTGCGCTAAACTGTGTTTCAGATTAGTCGGTACAACAACTCTTGTCCTTGAGTGACAGTTATAAGGATTCGTCAGGCAACTTTATCAACGAACTTCTCTCAATCAAAAAATACACATTGTCCTCGAGCAACAGTTACTAGAGTCCATCAGGTAACTTTATTAATTAACTTGTCTTAGTCAAAACAGTACACATTGTCCCTGAACGACAGTTTCAGGGGTCCATTGAAGAGCTTTAATTAATCGTATAATGTTCTCTGGGTTAAACGTAGTATCTCTTTCACGAAAAATACATCCTTCTTTAAGAAGGGTCAAGTTTTTATGGCTGATGATAACAGTTATTCTGTCCAATTTACTTTTAAAGTACATAAAAGAATCGCATCAATTTTAAACAATATGTTCATGAAACTACTTTTAAAGTAAATAAACATAGGTGAAGAGGAAAATATAGCAGGTTTATTAATTTATTCTAAACACGAAAATATCAGTATATTGTAAAATAGTGAAATACCATTAATTAAATGTTTAGTCTTAGCAAATTTCTCTTTTCACACTGGCGAAAGTAACCATTTATTCCGCTGTGACGTTAATCTACTTAGATACTTAATAGAGTAGAATTATACGTTTATTTTCATCCATTACGCTAAATGTTAACTATATATTAAGGTTGTGCCTAAATTACAAAGTCTTGTACACTCATTTTACAATTAAATAAAAATAAAAACAAATTATTATTAAGACAAGTCAAATTTAAGTTATTTATAAAAAAAACAAAAATTTGCTCAACAAATAATATGCCTTAGCACAAAACTCAGCAATCAAAAGCCATAACCTTTCTTGGAAATTTATTCCTATACAAAATAGCAAAACAAAAATAAACTCCAGTATTATATACATGTCCGTATCCTTTACAAAGTCCTACCCATTTTGATGAAAATATATAATAATCTAAGGTATCAATTTACAAAATTGTGCAAAAACACGACATAACACAATAAGTTGTATAAATCTAATCAGGTAAGTATACACAAGTAAATATACATGAAAGTACGACAAATAATTAAGGTAAACCAATATAAAAATAAAACGAATGCTTTGGTTAAACTTAAAGCATTTTCCTCGTGACATAATAATCTTATTAATGTATTTTGAAGCAGTTTAGAAATAAAAACTTAACAAATTAAACCTGTACTTTTAACTGTGAATTTTAACAGCTGGTAGATACCAACATAAACTCATAATGTTGGATAATATCTTTGCTCTCAAAATATTTCAAATTTTGTTTGTTATCCATAGGATATTTTAGCACTTAAGATTCCGTTGTTTGTCTGGCTCTTTGTATAAATGTTTGTTATACATTGTTAAGTAGTTGTTCGATATAATGTTATCTATACGATATGAGTCAAAGCAAAAATAAGGTTTCCCAAGTTTTTATTTAACCGATTCTGATACAATTTCTTAAGGGCGTGCGTGTGTTTTTCACTTGAACTAATTAATAGAAACAAAATATAATATTCAAACATTCCGTTTGAAAATTGTAATATTGCTTTGAATGAAATGTCAAAGTTCAAGTTATGCCTTAAATCTTGCCTAATCATACACCTAAAACGAGCCTCTCTGAAGTCGCTCAGGTTGAAAACATTGAACACTAACTGTTCGGTTTCGACACCGGTGCTTGGCACAACAGAGATAGTCCACTGTTTAGTTTAATGCTGGACGACAAAGAATTGGTCAAATATACCCTAAAACGGTTTTACAAAAAATGTGGGAGTCGCCATTTTTAAAACTATTGCATAAAATTTGCAATTTCATACTTTTGTTTTCCAAACACTGTAACTCACAGCGACTTTTTTTCAGGAATCGAAGTATCTTTCTTGAAATGTTGAAAGCTCAACTTGTTTGTTACATAACTAAAACTAACTATATTCATAATTCATTTAAGAAACAAAACGACTTAATGCCGCCTTAGATTTTGTATCATGTTGTTGTTTCCAATACTTTTGTTCGAATTGCTAGTTTCAGTTCTCTATAGTCAGTTTTGTAATATCCTTATCGTACGTAAGAATGTAAAACAGTCTTTTAAGTGTGTATACACTCAGTCTTTCACGCCACTTAGAGATAGGTATATATAAGCAGCATTCTACCATTGTTATTTCATCTAAAAACATTCAAATACTATTGTATTTGGTGTTATGCTTTACTAGCTTCAGCTAGTGGTAGATAAATATTTGTTATTCTATCCTGAACTATTTGTCTTAAAAATTACTATCATATATGTTATTCAAAAAATCGATTAGGATATGTAATTTCGATTCAAAATGTAGGCACTTGAAACTTTTGAATAATGCATCGCCATATCGTGAAATGTTCACCGGTCATAAATTAGTTTTTCATTTATTAATTACATAATGTATCTAATGTATTATGTGTTAGCCTACACCTCAGAGAGAATGTGAATATATTTGACATAATTATACGGTGTTTGTAGAATACAAAACTTGGTACTCAATTTTTATGACGTTTACCGCTACAGTAGACTCTAACTAGGCGTAATAATAGCAAATCCTTAAATACCAAATTATGATTTACTGTCTGTCAGCAAAACGTTTTTGTTGTTGCACTGATTAATAACGAGGAACTGGAAACATATCATAAATCCTGTATGAATCCATAAGAGAAAAGAAATATTTTATTTCAAAACTTCAAATCGAGCAAAAAGTTAGAACCACGAAAGATGATTAAATTTAATTGTTTGTTTGAATTTCGCGCAAAGCTACACGA
Organism: Tachypleus tridentatus; assembly: GCF_004210375.1. NCBI lineage: Eukaryota > Metazoa > Arthropoda > Merostomata > Xiphosura > Limulidae > Tachypleus > Tachypleus tridentatus. The sequence goes on along the minus strand of NC_134837.1, from coordinate 39,778,983 downwards.
GGACTATTTACGCTACCCGACTCCAATTTTGCAGTGCGAGGCTAGAAGGAAGGCAGTTAGTCACCACCACCCATCGGCATCTCTTAAGCTACTCTTTTACCAACAAATAGTGGGATTGACTTTCACATTATAACACCCCTACGGTGAAAGGTTTGGTGTGACTGGGATTCGAAACCGCGTCCTCCATATTACGAGTCGAGTGCCCTAACTACTTGGCCATGACGGGCCTGCAAATTGAATTAATCTAAACTTTTTCTGATATTAAAATTTTCAAACTATTCAGTTACTAATTATGAAGTTATGGAATAAGCACGTAATAGTAAGTGCAATTTTTACTGGATTTCCTATAAAATCAGTTGGGTATTCAAGGCTTCTTAATCATCTAAAGCAAATATTTAATAACGTAATTTATTGTTACATATTAAAAATTCTATTATTGATTGTGAACGGTAAACACTCCTTGAATTAGATTAGTTTTCTTCCACAGAATTGACATTCGCGATTGATATTGGCTTGGGATCAGATATGATTTTGGACTTGAGATTGAAGAACAAATTGGAAATTTTATTTTTGACGTTTCTTAACTTATTAGAGACCTACGCCCAGATGAAATGAAAGTATATCAAAAGAAGGAAAACAAATTTTGAAATAGACGTACTGATCCGTGAAGAATCTAATCCTTAGACTTGGTTTTTGCTGCTGACTTCAATATTTTAGTGGATTCAGAATTGTGGACCTGTTCTGTTTCCTTTTTTTTTCCGCTGGGAAAACACACATATCTGTTTTGAGACATTTTAAATTACCGTTAAATTGACCACAGAAAAAGGAAATTTGCTTTCGAAATCAATCCATGTAAAATCAAATTCAGTTACATATCTCAGAAATAATTATCAAAATATTACATTTGCATTAAAATACATGAATAGTTGTCTATATTTTAACTATTAACATAGAAATGAAAAGAATTGTGTAGCTGAAGAACGATTTTTTTACATAAATAAAGAAAAAAGACTCAAAGGATTCAACAATTATCTAGGAATATATCTAGGTCTTTGTTATTCTGTTTTTAAATGTTAGTGTTTCCCGATCATGAGACTGTGAGAAAATTGTGAAGTGGCATCATATATGTACGCAAAATGTGTAACTTATTTCAATGAAAGATATATGTGCAATGCAATTTCAGAATATATACATAATGGAATATGTATCTTAATAGAAAGTGCAATGACACCCATTAACTAGTAAGCAAACACTTTTGTTTTGTGTTAATGTCATTGTTTTCTTATAATTCAAGTTGGGTTTGTGATGTTGGCCTTGGACGGGCAATAATAAATATAAAATATAATTCTTAATAAGAAGAAATATATGTTTTGGATAATGAAAAATAACGAAACTATTTTAGAATATCTTTGAACTTGTGAATAAGTAAAGAATCTCGAAACATTTGATATCACCAATACAACAATTCTGTTAAAAGATTTAATTTTTGTTATAAATTCATTAATAAACAGTTCTGTTATCCTTTCATAGTACAAAAAGAAAAATTTAGATCCAAAAACATACAAGATACATTAAGTTTTTGCATTTATAATAATTATATGTTTTCCAATAACCAGGTTTTTTAAACAAGCAGCAGGAGTTCCAATGGAAGATAACTATTCTACTTGTATCGCAAATTTATATTTTTATTTTTATGAAAATAGATTAATTGAAAATTACATAAACCCTATATTTTTGCTTTAAGTTACAGATATAAAGATGATTTAATTAGTATAAATAATTTTACTAACACTATTTACCCAGTAGAATTATAAGTTCAAAATACTTCAGTATTTATTACAGAAGCACATTATTTATATTTATAAATTTAAATAATTGATAATGGTATCAATATAAATGTTTTTGATAAAAGAAAATATTTTGTTTTTCCAATATATGGTTTATCTTCTTATAATAATAAGCTACCATACTCTTCTGTTATATTGTTTGTTTCTTTCTAATTTCGCGCAAAGCTACATGAAGACTATCTAAACTAGCCGTCTCTAATTTAGCAGTGTAAGACAGCTAGTCATCACTACCCACCACCAACTCTTGGGATACTCTTTTACCAACAAATAGTGGGATTGACCGTTACAATTTGAATAGCTTAAAGGGGTCATGTTTGGTGTGATGGGGATTTGAGCCCGCCAGCCTCAAATTACGAATCGAGCGCCCTCATCATTTAGCCATGCCGGGGCAACCTTCTGCGATAAGCATTATAACTTCACAGTTAGTCAGATTTTATAAAAGTAGTAATAAATTACATTAATTTATTTCTGATGTTGAAATATTGATACAAAACATAATAATTAACGGATCTAATAAAGAAACTTTGAATAAAATTATTGAAATGTTTTGTGATCAATATAAGAATGTATTTAATAAATATGAAGAAGTGAAAATTAAGAAAATTTTACTGAAAGTTTCTGATAACTATTTTTAGCTGTTAGTAGGGTCATTTAAACAGCTTGGCGTTATTATATGTGGATGAACACCTTTTCGCGTGCATAGGCTTGTTTAGAGCCTGAAAATTGGTAGTTACAGTGGACCAGGTAGGGATTGGAAGTTATACTAGTTAGTTTAGATAACTGGTTAAGTATCTATATACTAGTATAATTTATCTACTGGGCTACTAATTAGTGCCTTACCACCATAATGAGGACTGGAATGCCAACATTAGTAGATAAGT
>NC_134837.1:36879455-36932381 GCF_004210375.1 Tachypleus tridentatus | reverse complement strand
TTGAACATTATTTTACAAGACTAGACAAAAAAGAAAAAATTTGACGAGTACCTGCTTTAACCAACTTTATTGCACACTTTTCACACGATGTATGATGAAGGTCACCTTCAGGACCAATACACGTTTGCTGCCACAGGTAACTTTGTCTCCTACACTATCTCTTCAACATGTTCAAAATACTGTAAAAGAGACACTTGAGTAATTCTTTGCAAGAAAGAAGTTTAGAACTGAAACCAATCAAGGCCCTTCATTTGTGTAACTGAATTTGCTTAATCATATGGAACCAGTTTGTAAACACATTAAAATAGCAGTCGTGGAGGAAAATTTTCATATTCAGCTGACCACAAAAGAACTACCCAGAAACAAAACTAAAGATCTGGTAGCATTTACTTTTTGTACATATTTATCTAAACTTTAAAACAACACTTGTAACAATGTATTACTCATTTGGAAAAAGCATAGATATGAGAAATTTAGTCATATTTATACCTTAAAATGAGATTTTATGAAAATGTTGTGTATGTTTAGAACAATGTATCTAATAATATTCAATACGAAATACTAAGTTGGGTTTTTTATTTCAGTTTCCTCATTCTCTGTATGCTTAGAAAGTTGAAATGTTTCTGAATAACTCAACAGCTCAAGTTTTCTTATTAACGAAGTAATTCAGCACTAGAGAAATTCATAATTGTACTATACCTCACAGATAAGAAAATCGACTCCATTTTCAGTGAACACTGACCTATTTACGAAATTCTTCATGCACCTTCTCTTTATTTCTGCCTGACAGATTCTTTATTTTTTTTTACTTACCCCATATTGCAAATGCTGGGGATGCAAAATTATACTCACCAAAAATAACCCTAGTATACATCTTCTCTATTATTCATTGCTAACAACTTTGTCAGGACTAGCTGTGATACACACAGGAAGACATCACCCAAGAAGAGAGCACAGGTGAGAAGATACTTAAAAGTCTTTAGTGAGTTTCGTTCCTTTTGGGCCACACCCCACACTTGAGAAACTTAAACCTAAGGAAGAAAGAAAGAAAATCATTCACTGGAGAAATCAAGTACATTGTTTGTTTGGAAGTTCTTGCACCTTCTCTCTCTAACATATTTAGAACTGCGAAGCTGGCAAAGTAAGTGAACATTGTGAAAGCAACAAATGTAAAAATCATGATCCACACTTACTGTAAATTTTGCTCCAGCTTCGTTTCCCCTGTTTGCTCTTTTATCATCACTGGCATAAAATGTGAAGGCTTGCATTACATCTGAACCAGCTCTGAGAAATTCTCTATGAAGTTGACGTACTACAAAACAGGAAGAAAAAATAAAAGAAATATAAAAAAGGCATAAAAATCAGCATTTTAATGACAAGTATCCATAACATTATAAACGTTCTCAAGATGCTCGTGGTTGAGAATAAGGCATCGTTGTTTTAATTTTTAATTTTTGGTTTTAAAATATTAAAGTTAAAATTCTGAAAAATATACAATTGAAAAAAGTTAAAGTTATTGGTATTATTATGAATATCCCTAAATTTCCTTACCAGCTTCTGGATTCTCGACGCATGCTTCAGGTGTCGAAGGTCCTATTTTCACATAACCTCGTTTCTCCAAAGCAAACACAAATCCTCCATCACCAATGACCACTCCCTCTTCCAAAAGTTGCAGTAATTCCTTCTTTATTATTAAAAAAGAGGAAACTTGATTGAGTCGAAATTCATTAACTTTAATATAAAAGCTTTTTGTTGAAGTCAAATATATTAATTTCTGATCAAAGAAATTTCCTTATTAATTACATCAGGATTATCAGTCATGTCAGTAATGTGATATTCCAATAATTTGGAAGATAAATCAAAATGTTATACAATAGCTAAAATTCACTGACTTACAAGTGTTGTCTATAAACAGTTTTGTTTGGCAATAGATAAGTTTCTAAATCAGACTGCTTACGTGTGTTAATATTTACATGTGGAAACTTTGATCGAGGTTAAAACTTTACAAAACACGCCCCTGTATACCTATTTCCCTATTAGCGTACATCTCCTTATGATAAACAGTTATTTTGTCAAGTGTCATCTAACATTAACAGATCACTTTTTCCTGCTATTATTAATACCAACTCGTGAATGAAAGAAAGAAACTTTATAATACATTAACTACATTATTTCTCAAATATTGCAGTTCTGTTTAAACTTAGATATTACAAGAATATTATAATTTTCTCCAAACAATTTGCAAATTTATAAATATTTCCTCTTCTTGAAACTTAGAAGCAGTACGTTTAACTATTCTTCCTCCAGAATATGTTCGCGAACACTATACTGTTAGTGAAAATACATGCAATGAAGTACATATTAGCACTACAATAGGAACTGAATTCATTTATTACAGGCTGCTTTAAAGTTCAAAGCTCTGCGATCTACTAAACTCGTTGTTTCCCTTCAAATTAATTTTTATTGGTTATATGAAACACGTTCGCAATAAACATTGGTGGTTACTTACTTTGTTATCTTGAACAGGTCCCATTATACAAAAATTTCGGCGTCTTTCTTTTCTTTATGTTCGTTTATTGGTTGTTGATATTTCACATTCCCACTTCCTCCAACTTTGATGTGAGCGACATGGTGATGCTAAACGTTATTTATACCAGAGGAGGCAGTGATTGTCATGTGATTAACTATTCCCATTTTCAAGAATAGGTAAGGAATAATATTAGATAACCGTTCTTAGATAGGTAAAAGAAGTTAAGATACCCTAAATTTCATTATTGTTTTATCTAGGCTTCTGATATCAAATATAGTTTATCTGTACAATCATCTCCCATTACAGATACAAATTTAGGTATTATTTTTGCGTATACTTCTTTACCTTAAGAAAATGGACTCGACCAAAGGGGAAGCATCAGCAACACAACTGTGTTTACTGTGGAGCTTCCAATGTAGGGGCTAATTACAGTCAAGGGAACTTTCAAGTTAATCATAATACTGTGAGTAGTAAATCATGTTCACTGATATATTTTGAAAAATCTATAAAAAATTTAAAGATAATGTTACGATTGTGTTTTAGTCGTGTCTTAAATGATTGTTCCAGCTCTTTGTTATATCGGTATCTTATACGGCCATTTTCTTTTTACGGAACGTATCGATATATTAGCAAAGGCGCTCAACTTGGGTATGTTTTCTTTATTTTAGTTGTAAGTTAGTTAGTTTGTTTTTTTGAATTTCGAGAAACTTTACTCGAGAACTATCTGCGCTAGCCGTCCGTAATTTAGCAGTATAAGACTAGAGGGAAGGCATATTGTCGTTAAAACCCACCGCCAATTCTTGGGCTACTCTTTTACCAACGAATAGTGGGATTCATTGTTACATTATAGCGTCCCAACGGCTGAAAGAGCGAGCATGTTTGGTTTGACGGAGATTCAAACCCGCGACCTTCGGATTATAATGTTTAATAGTTATGATCAAGAAGATGGCACAAATGATCACATCCAAAAGTTGCAATGGTAAAAGTCGGAGAAGGTGCAATTTCACATGTTTATAATGTTTGCCTTACAAGAAAATATACCCAATGGCACAGCAGTATATCCGCGGATTTACAACGCTAGAAGTCAGATAGCCAATACTGTAAATTTGTGCTTAAATTCAAGCAATAAACCTCATAAATGAAATTAATATTCACATTATTACAGTGAAAGATATTTATAAACTCGATTTATAATGCATTTATTTTGTATTTAGGAGTGGATTGAACCACCAGCTATTTGATGCATTATTGTTGAGCCAGTACACAATACGTAAAAAATTACTAGATCGTTATGAATGATACTGACCGGACTGATCCTTTAAAATATCAATCCGTTCCTGTCTGTATTCCTTATATTGCATAACAAAAACTAAAATCAATCTAAATTTTATGTAGATGAACATCGTATAAAATATCGAAATGAACAACGTCGATATAATTGTAATTCTGATCAAATGAACGAAAAACAAAATATTTATTAAATTTTTCTTTACACTAAACAAAAGCCCACTGTGGCTCATCGGCATGTCTGCGGAGTTAGAACGCAAAAAAACGAGTTGTAATACCCGTGTTGGGCAGAGCACAGATAGCCCATTGTGTAACTTTGTGCTTAACTCAAAACAACAACACAAAGCAAAACTTGTAGTTAGTAGAAATAAGCAATTATTCACAATTTGAAGGTTGATTCTTAATATAGATGCATAAAAAACTCACACGTAATATCAAATAAACCTTTATATCTCAAATACAAAACATACATGCATTTCATAAACCTTTGAAATTTATGGTCAGCGGGTGACCATCTGTCGGCTGTCATTTCTTTACGAGAACGTTTCTCAGTGGAGTTCCGGTTCGGATTTACAACGCTTAAAATTATTGGTTCGCATCTCCTTGGTAGACACAGCAGATAGCCCGATGTGGCTTTACTATAAGAAAAAACACACACTTGACGAGAGATAACATTCTGGATAGTGGCGTATTTAGGTAGGGGCTAGAGGGGTTCAGCCCCAAAGCCCATTGATAATTTTATTCTATGTAAAACTACATGGGATGTAGGGCCCTCACCAGTTAATATTCCCTCAGCCAACACAATCATAAACCCAAACTTGTTCGACATTTGAGCCGTGGGGGCATTATAATATAATGGTCAATCCCACTGTTCATTGGCAAAAGAGTAGCCCAAGAGTTGGCGGTGGGTGGTGATGACTAGCTGCCTTCCCTGTAGTCTTACACTGCTAAATGAGGGATGGTTAGCGCAAATAACCTTCGAGTAGCTCAGCGCGAAATTCAAAAACAAACAAACCAACTTGTGATCAATCAGTTTTTGAAAAACTTTCCACAGCATCCAACACTCATTTCTAGTCATTATGGACATACTGTTCGAGAGACCAATATGGATGACCTTTTATACCTCACTGTTCAACAAAATGCTCATTTTGTATGTTACCTTTCATCTCCAAAGCTGTAGGCTGAAACAAGTTACCCTAGACGTGTCTTCTTCATGTTTAGAATCATATAGGTTATTCCTATTCTGTTTCCTAACAGGTCCATTAGCAAAGCAGTTACTTTGCTCATCCAGTCCTATGGGATACTCAAGCAGAGACATCAGCATTTGCTGAGGTGTTTGTCTCATATATAAATCTTCCTGTGGAAAACATTATTAGCCTTATATAATCAGTAAAACCAGTGTAGTTCATCAATGTGCTGGGACTTATGGATAAATGGTTTAAAGTCTTTTATTTGTGTCTTCCCCAACATGCTGGAGGCAGCTGGGTTGCAACATTCATTGGCAAAATTGGTACTACTTCTGTTGTTCTAGGTTTATTCCTCTTCAATGGCCAGTTCTGAAGAACTACATAAAATTTTGTCATGACAGATACAGATTTTGAAATCGTAGATATCTCTCACTTCCAAGTTCTGTTCTGCAAATTTATTAGGCGGTCTTTTAATACATTTGTAATCAGCACAATTTAGTATGATTTTCCTCTGGATCTATTCAGCAACACAATTTTCAATCGTCCTTCTGCCACTTGCCCAGATGGTCATTAGAATTTAGAGCATGATCATCTAATCTCAGAAAGAAACATCAAACAGCCTGTTCCTTTGTCCACCTCATCTTAGCAGTGATACCTCTGAAATACTTCAAGAATTGGTGTAATTCTTCTTGAACATTGTGGTGTGATCAGTTTTATTTCACTTACAAGTTTCTCCCTTACTGGATCCTGTCGTATGCAAAGTGAAAATGTTTTAAATGTCACCCAGGTGACAGAACAACGACACACTTGGGATGACCCATCATATAAGCTTTAAATTTTCAAAAGATCATCAGTTGCTCTCAAGTCTGTAAAACACATTTCGGTCCTGGAGAACAAAGTAGATAATATCTACCAAATAGAACATTAATACAACACCAACAAATGCAAGAAAAAATAAATGGCTTTCTGAGAAACTGAGTTTATGCTTCGAATGAATGCCTGCAATCATCCATAACAGCAGGATATCAAGTGACAAACATCGGTACAGTCGCCAACGCACTTAGTCCAATCTAAATTGTTTTCACGCATAAAAGGGTCAAGGATCTCTAACAAATCTCGAGCTTTTGTACTGCAGTCATACTTTTACAAAAGAGAAGGTCTTCCACAATTTTGTCACCATCCACAAACTGTGCATAGAAAATCAAATGAACATCCTTGTTACTATCCGTCGCCTCATCTCGCTGTAACCCGAATTCCTTCTATTTATTTATTTTCAATTAGTTGATCGTTGAGGTCTCCAGTCATGTGTTGTAGTCTACGACTAATAGTATTGGTGGACAAAGGCACCTTTGAAAGAAGTTTTCGTTTTCCCACAGTTTCACCAACCATAATGTTTACCATATCCACTGCAACTGGTAAAATCAGTTCTTCTGCGATGGGTGAAACTTTTTATATTGCGCGACTCTATACACCACCATGTGGAATGCTAGCAAAGCATTGCTTGGTATTGATGCTTGTTTCAATAATGTACCTTTTTTGCTCGTTCAATTCTTTTAACTTTCTGGTAAAAGAATCACGAGATTTACCAGCCATGTTAGGATGACTGGTCTCTAGGTGGTGTTTTAGTTTGCTTGGAAGTATGCATGCATTCTGGAGCCGAAACTTTTAGACATAATACACACTGTGGACAATCTTCATGATTGACATCTACCGAAATAAAATCATAATCTAGATAACTATTGTCATATTTCCGATATTTCTGTTCATTCACAACTCTGCCATTGATCTGTGGCTCGCCGTCCTTTTTTTCACTCCCACACTTCTTACTAATGTTCAAAACGTTTTTTTTTTTTTTCATTTTTATGCACAAGGATTAAAAATCAACAAAATAATTCACTGAACTTCGCAGACACTTGATCACAACACCCTTCACTTATTTCAATCACTGATGGACCCGAACAGTCGACAATTATTTATATACAAAATCTAAGAAACGAGAAAGTTTGAGAAGTTACTGGCGTAGCCGAAAATACAAGAAAAGAAAAACAACCTCGGTGTCCGCCAGGTGTCGATATCGCTGTGTTTCCCTTAAAAACATTTTGAATATTCGGATTCACCCCAGGGCGCAGCGGTGTACAATTTGGGGACCATTTTCCTAACCTCATATTTTATAGCTAATTGAAATAAATATTTTGAAATCAAGCTTCACCAACAAAGCAGAAAAAAAATGTAGTCTAGCCAGTCAAACTTCTGTAGATTCATTTCTGAGTCCATCAAATTTCAGTAAGCTAAGATAAAATGAATTTTTGGCGAATTCAGAGAATACGTATTGGAAAATATCGTTTAGATTAACAACTTCTAATATACAGAAAGGACAATGTGTTTTGGTAACACCAGATTCCAACAATAGCTTACATATCATGTTGTTTAATATTGTTGTTAGTCTATGTACTGAAAGTATAAAATCAAATAAAACTGGGTAGTGGTTAAAAAAACAATTTGAAATACAGGGTGACTGTCGAGATATTTTAAGATTACAAAGACGGTATGCTCATGAGAAGTAAAAGTGATCTCATGTAGGATGCTCAGAATTGAGCTTAAAATAGTAATTTCTCTGCGTTATATTTCTACATATCTTGTCATCAGTATCAATTTCTCTTTTTATTTGCCAATCTATCAAAGAACTGATATTTATTATTATGTTAAATTCGTTCGTTTTAATACACCTTGTAAATCCGAGATTGATATTGTGCTTCATTACAAAACAAGAGTAAATAAGTGATTTACTTTGAGTTAAAACTAATATAAAAAGAATTTACCCTGGCTTAGGTTTGTAGTTTAAATTTCGACAAATAAGATACCAGTGTAAAGTAAAACATGAAACATCTTTCAATACACTATTGAAATACATCACAAGACACTTTTTAATTTTTAGATGTTTTTTCGAAGCATGTTAACGAACATGTAAAGGTTAAATGATCAACATGGGTTACATAAGGAATTGGATCAATACATAGTGAATGCTAATTCACTCTTTTTAACATCCAAAATAATTTCAACTCACACTTCATCACAAATGAGGTTCAGAAATTCTTCACAGATATTTGCAGAAAGGTGTGAGGACTTTCCCTTACCAGCATTCCCACGTTTTTCAATGAGCTCTTTGAAAAATGAATCAAACTTGATCAGCAACCCTAATGCTCCCAAATAATTGCCATTGTACTGTGAACCTACAGTTTTATTATTTCCACAGGTGCCAAATCTCTTGTTGTAAAGAATTTTACAAGAACAACAACTCTTTTTTAGAACATTTCGCCAAAAAAGTTACTTTTCGTTGAACCAGTTTATTGAGGCCGAGTCCACTTGACCAAGTCTCTTTTGAAACTGTAGTAAAAGAGCGTACAATTTTAATGTTTGAAGCCAATTTCATGTTTAGAAATTTTACTGTCTGCATGCATCCCATTTTCAAAACTTGTTGGAGAAAAAGTTGAGTTTGTATTAGAAATTAACCCCCACACACAAAGCAGTAGATTAAAACAATTGATGGTGAGTATAATAACCATTCATGATGAAAACATTCACAACTATGCAATTCAACTTTAAAAGCAGAATCTAAAAAAAACTTTTCTGGGCTTTATATGTGAATTTGGAATTCTTGAAATCACAGTAATGACTCTTACAGAATGGAGGATCATTAATAACCTAACAAGAATGTTGCTCATTACTAATAAGTTGCCACAATGCAGGATAAGTTGTAGGATTTCTTTCAGTATAAATTGTTGTTGCAGTTGTCCACTGTGATGCATCCAGTGTTATGTTGTGTTCATGAATCTGCAGCAATTTGGTAATTTAGTTATTTCTTCTTTTTCTTTCAATCCTATTTTCAGAATTGAGGAAAAGCAAGACAACTGCACCTGATGATGCCTTTACTAGTGACATCATGAATGTAATAAATGATGTATTTGTGAAACATGTATATAATGTCTATGAAATATTTGTTTATCCAATGAGTTTAAATCATAGATAACAGAAATTAATTGCTTGATGTATATAAAAAAGATTGAACCTCATGAATAAAAATACATATATAAATGCAAATTTTAAATTCATATTCAAATCACATATTCCTTGTATTATTTTAAAAAGTACATAAATCACCAAAATTATGTGTATTTTATATACAAATAGAAATAGTAAATAACCTTTCAGAAGTTACCCAAAACCAGCAGCCATCCAGAAGTTGGGTAATCCATGGTAAGTCCAATAAGAGGCATTGGGTCTGGAGCATATGTTATTGGTCCTACCACTTTGGTCTGGATATTAGCAGTACGTAATAAAGGAATAAAGTCCTTTGGGATGTTGCTCATAAAATACGATTCTGTAACTATTAAATATTAATCATACTAAAGCTAACACTAAAAACAATGTACAAATGCACACATTGTGTGAGATTACCAAAGAGAACAGACCTTTAGTTCCTTTACTTCAGGTATAGTTGATGTCATTAAATACTGATGATGAATTGGAACAAGCAGAAATTCTACACCAACCATTTTTCCTATTTCATGAGCCCAAAAACCTAGATAAAAGATCAATGACAATTACATTATACCATAATGGTATAGAATCTTTTTTCTTTATTTTTGGTGGAGGGAAAGACTTATAACAAACGTGTATGTTTGAATTATTAGGTTGAGGAATAATTCGTGAGCGTTTTTAAATAATTTCATTCAAGCATTACATGCAAGACTATACAATACTTCAATGCATAAACACATTACACCAAAACATTTATTATGATACTTTATTTCATGTAATACCTAGGTATATAGTATGCATTGTTTTAAACGAAATTGCAAGAAATTAAATGCGAAAAGCAAATGGTGTCGAAAATGCTTGATTTTGTCCACTTGACAGTCCATTTAATGAGCTGAAAATGAAAGCAAAAATTAAAGACATATGAAAATCAAACACACCATCTATTAGAGCAAAAAATTATCTACCAAATGACATGAAATATTTTGCGAAAGCGTTTCATTTATGAATATATTTGTTTAACTTGAAAAAACGCTCACGAATTATTCCTCAACCCAATATATTATTATCATGAAATATTATTTAATTACACATTGATTGATTGATTTAAATTAAGCACAATGCAGAACAATGGGCTATCTGTGCTCTGCTTACCATGGGTATCAAATTCTTGTTTCTCGTGGTGTGGATCCACAGAGATACCACTGTGCCACTGGGGGGCTTAATTACACATTAAGGGTATTGTTACTGAATAACTATTAACCATTATCAATAAACACATTTTTTTTGCAAATTTTAATGACATATTAAATTAAAATCCTTGTTGTTTTGGTCCTCATAACAATTCCTCTATTCAAAAGTGTCTACTGCCACTCTAATTTCTTCCTCTACACAAATCTATTTGGGTGGGGGAGAAATGCTCTTCTGGTGCCTGGACCATAGCTATAGCATGCTTTACATAAAGCTTCTGTAACACATGAAAGAATAAATACAACAAACTCTGTAATGTTGTATAGTATTACATTGAATTACTTCTGTTGTAAGCAGTCTCCAATAGATATTGAAAAAAAATATTTTGTAACTAGGTATGTGTTAATTATAAATGTGATGAATAAACTTGTCATGTTATGTGTTCATGTTGATATGGACATATATACTCTTTAATGCACAATAACCTTACAAATTTATCTTTGATAAAGTATACTTTTGTAAATTTGAAGTTCAAAATGAGAAATTTTCTCTAATATTTAAAAATAACATAATACTAAGGGACAGCAAGTGATCTACTGGACTATTATTAATAAATAATTTTTTAAATTTCTTAAAATCAGTCCCTATCACTCATATACTTATCAAGCGGATTCTTAAACTCATTTAAATTTATTCTCTCCACAGCATCCTAGGGCAAACCATTCCAAAAGCCAACCATCCTGTTAGAAAAATACAACTGTCTTTGCTGAAGATGACTCCTATTTTGCCAAAATTTATATTTGTGTCCCATAGTCCTACTTTTTTTGCCATTAAATATGAAAACAAAGTTATGTATCGAAACTATTCATTCCCTTTACAATCTTAAACACCTAAATTAGATCCCTTCTAACTCTTCTTTTGTTTCAAAATAAAATAACTTCACAAGTTTTAACCTCTCCTCATATAACAACCCCTCAATCCTGGGTACCATTCTGGTATCCCTTCTCTAAACCCTTTCCAATAATTCAATGTCCTTCCTTAGGTGAGGACCTCAAGACTGAACATAATACACAAATATGACCTAACCAGTGACAACAGCAATGAAACTTTACCTTTTACATATTTTTATTGGTATTCATTATTTCTGTAGGTAAAATTCTATTTACCTGTCACTCGCAAAGACACACTTCTTTGGTTTTAGAGACTGATTGACTTTTACAGCAAAAATCCTTTCTTTCACAATACTCTTAAAGATATTCCTATCCACTTATATACTCATTGTACTTATACTTCTTATACTTGCACTTCTAATTATAAAAACCCACATGCATAATCTTAAATGTATTATAATTAAAACCCATCTGCTTTTTATGTGCCCACATCAATAAATGATCCAAATTCTTTTGTAAAACAGAAGCATTTTCTTCATAACTAGCACCACTCAAAACAATTTATTGGCCATTCCTTTATCTACGTTGTCTTTGGATGTTGTAATTTTCTTACACTGAAAATGTTTTTCTGGGAGGTACTTATCTCCACTCACAAGATTAGCTTTTCTTTTTTAATGCTGCCCTCTAATTGTGAACGTTTTTACTAATGTATGCCATACACAATACACCTTTCCCCTGTGGAAGATCCCAACATGTCTCTTGTGCAAATCGTCCTGTGTCACTTGTTAACCAATAGGAACATGACCATTGATTTGGTCCCTACCCTTACTTCTAAGTATAGCAGAACGTGGGAGGATGGGAGGTAGGAGAAGAGGTAAGTACTTATTGGAAATACATTTTCAATGTAGGAAAAGACTAGCTTCCATTACGGTACTTGAATACCTTCAGAAGATTAGCTAGAATCCCATACTGAAATGGAAGAGGAACCAGTGCAAAAGAAAAATAGAAATATCCCCATAATCATCTGTACAATACTCTGATCATGAGAAAAAATGGAGAGCATCACACCACTTCTGAACCAGCTATACTCTTTGCTTTTATATATATAATTCAGGAAACACAAGGGCACAAAATGTAGGGTTTAATGTGGCAAGGGCATACATGCATGGCAAATACCCAGCATGCAATATCTTCTCTATGGGGAACCAACTTCATGCAAGGAAAGGATGAGGACCATGTTTATTTCACCTCTGATACAGGAATTAGGATTAAGATCTGCACAAATACCAGGATATTTCTACTCACTTGCAGAAAATGACATCCAACAAGGTTAGAACGAGGACATCCAATCAAGAGAGTGAACTGCATATATGGTGTATTGGTTGACTCAAATTCAAAATCTCCTGTGCAGGAAACCAACATCCTGGAAGGGTAGGATAAGGGCCTACTCTGCATGTGCAAATGAAATATGGAAGCAACTGATGTAAAGAAGTGTGAGGATTGGTTCACTCAATCCCAAACTTCTTTTAGAGGTATCCAATATTTGTGAGGGAAAATGAGGACATCCAGTCTGTACATGCAACACTAGTGGAGGCCACATCTTCTTTTATTTTACAGCAGCAGAACACTACTGCCCTACTCTCAATTTAATGGTTATCGCCATCTATGTGGAACCCATCCAGAAGGCAGCCTCCATGGTCCACTACTGCAGAGGCTTGGAACTGGAAAGTAGCAAAGAATCCCATACTCCACTTGGAAAAGAGAGGAAATAATGTGCGAGGGAGTCAGAAGACTGTAATCACCAGAGACAGTGTAATGCATGACCATGAAACTCTTATTTTGAAAAGCAGACTACACTAAGCACCACTGAGGGCATGATTAGGATGAGCAGCTATCCTGTTTGTTTTATTCGTGTTGTCCATGGGTGGTATGACCCAGAATAAGCACATTTATTAGATCAATATCTCTAATAGTTTCTGATTTACAGCCCTGTAAAATTTAATTAATTTTCGCAAATTCATTTTAGGGCAAATTTGGCTGCTTAAAGCTGCAAGAGTAAAGGTGATAGAAGGCTGAAATTTGCTACACTGACTGAATTAATCTCACGGAAATCAAAAATGGTATCAAACCCAGTTTATCTCTCTTAAGATTTTCATAGTGAGGCAGTAAAATCACCTGAAAACCCAAAATTGTAAAAAACGTTGGTTTATGTAATAAGCCATAGATCTAAGACTTAATATGATACAAAGCTGAATTTTCTTTTCAAAATTCCTTTAACATATCAGTTGATAAATCAGCAATTGTTGTAATTAAAAGTCTATTAGATCTCCTGTAAAAAAATTTAGTTGCATGCCATTTTTTATGATGTAGCTAAAAATAGCCCTACTTCAGGCCACAGCTTGACCACGTTACCAATTATTCAGCCTTTTCAGATGTGTACCATATATTCTTACATCTCTGAATATAATCTACAAAAAAGAAATCAGAATGGTTTTCAACCTACTTTTTGAGTTATAATTTTTTAAAGTATCCTCTGGCCATATGTTGTTTACTTGAAAAAAAATACAGGTGTGTTATTGGGTGCAAATATATCCATACAACTTTGAAATAATTTATGAATCCCATTGAAATATTCTAATCAGCCTTTACCACATATTCTTACATCTCTGAACATGATCTTCAAAAAAATCAAGATTGTAAAAAATAATAAATTATCAAATTTTAAGAGTCTGTGATATGTACCATTGGACAAAGGACCACATTCAGAGCATTCAGTTCTTTCTTGTCAATCAGGAATTAGTCCTGCAGAATTGTGTAAAGTTTGATCTACTTGAGTGCTATGAAAAATGCAAAACTGTGGCAGGTATTAGGTCACATCATAGCTTTATTCCTCACTCTACCAACAAATTGTATATGAGAAGGCTATCAGATGATGATGTGTACACAGTTGTAACTGTTGGTAGTAGTAGTGAAAGTGATGCTGCAGCAACTCAAATAGGGTCTAATGATAACAATGATAATTATCAACCAGGGAAATATGTGACATGCACATACAATCCTGAATGGTATGTGGGAAACATAAAAGATAGATCAGATGAACATTCCGATGTGTTGGTGTCATTCATGAAGAAATCTAGAAACAAACTCTTCTCATGGCCTGCAAGGTCACGAAAGATAAAAGCTGGATTCCTTTCTGATAAGTGTACCTACCATGCAAGGCAGTAGTGTTCACCGCTATGTTCTAAGTCAAAGTATTCTGAACATAATCAAACTCGAATTTTAGAAATTTATTCAAGCTGTCTGAACAAAGCAATATTTATTTGATGTTGTTAACGCTAATTTATCGCCAAAGCAGTTTTTTGAAACATTTCATTGTGACGATTATTTAAGTTTGGTGTGACGATATTCTTTCTCAGTTATCCCCTGTTGTAGCACTGTGCTTTTTGTGTCTGATTTACCTATGTATTTATTATATTATGTATCTTAAACTCAGCCATATCTGCATAACTGTAATGCATACACAATATATTTGCATTGTAATGTGATCTAACTAGTTATGCCCATAAACTTGTTCAGAAATGAATTAATTCTTTCTTGTTTCTTACAACTTCATTATTTAACATTGTGAAAGGCTGGTTAGAATATTTCAGTGGAATACATCCAATTCTGAAAGGTATTTTTCAAAATTGTATGGATATATTTGCACACAGTAACACACCTGAACTGATTTTTTTTAAAATAAAAAACGTATGATCAGAGGATAGTTTAAAAATTATAACTTAAAAAGTAGGTTGAAAACCATCCTGATGTTTTTTGTAGATCCTATTCAGGGGCGTATGAATATATGAAAAAATCTGAAAAGGCTGAATAATTGGTGACATGGTCAAACTGTGGCCTGAAGTAGGGCTATTTTTGCTAAATCATAAATAGTTGAATGCAGCTAAATTTTTTTACAGGAGATCTAACAGACTTTTAATTACAACAATTACTGATTTATCAACTGATATGTTATAGGAAATTAGAAAAGAAAATTCAGCTTTGCATCATATTAAGTCTTAGATCTATGGCTTATTACATAAACCAACGTTTTTTACAACTTTGGGTTTTCAGGTGATTTTACTGCCTCACTATGCAAATCCTAAGAGAGATAAACTTGGTTTGAGACTATTTTTTGAATTATCTGAGATTAATTCAGTCAGTGTAGCATATTTCAGCTTTCTACCAACAATACTCTTGTGGTTTCATGCAGCCAATCTTGCCTAAAAATGAATTCGCCAAAAATAAAAGAAAATTAACCAAATTTTACAGGGCTGTAAATCGGAAACTATTAGATATATTGATCTAATCTTTGGCAATTTTTCATTATATGGGTAGATGAGCACATGTGAATTTTTTCAAGGCATTCTATGGAGGTCACCTGCAGCTCCCTGGATCATTTGACACGGAATGACCCAAGAGTTACGTGATCAGATTAAAACATGACTAAATGACCCCTATAAATAGGAAAGAAGAATCCCAAGGCCAGCAAAGAGCAAGGAGCTGTAAACTGGAGATAAGAAGAGAATGTACAACCTTAGACCAACAGCCCAAAGTCAGTGTGTGGTCAATATATGCATTACAGCTATGGAGAGCCCCTTCTGCAAAAAGAAGAAAAGCTGTTCATGGAGTATGGAGTATGTTCTGTAGAAGTACGAGCCAGGACTCACTACCAAAAGAGATAGTCAATACAGTATCTGTATTAACAACTTATCTGATTATCTTTGTTTTATTAAAAAAAAACATTTAAAACAGCAAATAAAACTACAAGATTTTGGTGGAATATTATCTGCTCCTTGTTACAAGTGTAAATTTCATGAGCTATTTTTCATTATACTGTGAGAATATAATGAAAACTGTTGCCATAGAAAGTCAAATTCATGTTCCAACTGACTTTTGTTAGTGTATGGAAAATTTTCAAGAATTTCTCAATGGTAGTTTTAAATTTTAATATTTCTAAGCTTAAGTTCAACCACACCCACTTGGAAAAGCAAAGCTTTATTCCCAGCTGACAGTTTGAAGTTTATAATCTGTGATTATGAGAAAACCCAATTGTAAAGAAAAATATATATGTAAAAATGGCTTATTGACTTCTCTACTCATACCAGTCATATATAGTTTGAATTTGAATTGTGTGCTTAAAACCAGTAAAAATAGAAGAGATTTTACATGATTCAGTTGTAACCTGAAGAAACCTCTACCAGTGTATGGATTTGTAGCATAAGATAGAAAAGAAGCTTAGTCTATTGATCCCTTGAGACATACTTAAGGCTTCACAAGTGTTTCTCACCATATATGTATTAGTTTACTGAACAGTCAGTTTGCATTTAGATTGAACATTTATATTCTAAATAGTTATGTATTATTTGTGTTTATAAATGCATATTTGAAAATTTTACGATTGTATATATTCAACTTGATGTAGTTTTACTTGTGGAAATATCTAAGCAAAATGGCATCATTTGCATATGGAAGCTCTAGTGAAAGTAACTGTGGACAACCTTTGCCCTATAATGATACAGAACACCATAGGGTCACATTGTCAGGAACAGACTGGCATACTTGTATCAAAAATAAAAAACAAAGAATTGGAAAAGATAAAGATGTGTAATTATTCACATGAAAAAAATTACAAAATACTCCACAAACATTTAAAAGGTATGTGGATATTTTCACTTCTTAAAGTTAATTATTTCATTGCACTGTATATTAAATATAATTATAATATCTAGAGTTAATGATATAAAAGAGAAAGTGTAAAATAAAATATAAATATTTACTTTATAAAAAAATTTGATATTCATTTAAGAGATTCTAGAGACTGTGTAAATGAAATATGAAAACTATAAGATAAGTAAATAATACTTTTATGCCCAAAATGAAGATTACATTGCATCTGAACTATTTCAAGTCTGAGTGCAAATAACTACATTAAATAATGAATGTTTTGTTATAAATAGTAGAAAAATTCTAAATTAAATTTTTATTTTTCTAAAGCTACATGACAGTAAGATTGTTCAAGACAAAATTAAACTATTTCATCAACTGGTTTCATTTTATAAAGAACTTTCATAAGAGTTACATACCTACTTACAAGAAGGTCATAGTGATCAGGTTAAAGAGACCTCAGATGAGCTCAAACAAAGGATAAGAGAGGAGACATAATAGACTCTGTCCTCAAAAGTCATAGAACCACTGTAAGAGAAGAGAAGTGAGCAGAAATGGTGTGCCAAAAGACCCATACCAGAGAATAAAGTGAAAAGGTAAAAGTTGTGCCCAATTTGTAAGGGTGACTAAGGACCATTAAAAAATTAGGGACTGAGAAGAATGAATGGAATAATTTCATGTGGCTGAAAAACCAGCCAATGTGAGTACCATTGAAAAGGAGCTAATGGGTTGGACAGACAGAAACGCACTTGGGACAGTAGGAAGAAGCAAGTCATCCCAGGAAAAGAGAAAGCACAATCCTAGGTCACAAAGTTGTAGAGTGAAGGGCTACACCAACCAACCAAGATGGAAGGTGCCAAGGCCTGCAAGAAAGAGAAATGTGCAAAATCAGTACACCATCCCATGATGGACTAACAGATGAAAAGGACAACAATGCCCTGGGGTGGAATATGGAGATATACATTGAAGGCAACATTAGCAGTCATCCAAAGACCTTTAGCAAAAGACCATTGCAGAGTAGATAGGATGCCTTAATGATCTAAGAGGTGTAAACAAATCCAAAGAGATAGGATAGATCATCAACCCGACTCCAGTTTTTGGTCCATTTTGGAACTCCAAACAGATTAAAATACCTCCACCCCAAACAGCAGAGGTCTAAAGGCCTGTTAGGTGAGAATGAAGCAACTGACAAAGAAAGATGTTGGCATGACCAGAGGTCCTGAGGAGATAGAACAATATAGGCAAGCTGGAGATTTGCAGTTTGCATTTAGATTAGTCCTCCCATGGACCTGGGAGGAGGAAGAAAGGGATAAAGATACTATATGAGAAAAGACCAAGACCTGATTGAGGTATAGAGGAGGTGCACTGGTGAACAAGGTTAACAGATGAGATCCAACTGGACCAAGACTCATGGGGCAGACTATAGAACTGATATTGGTGTGCCTTACACCATTGGTAAAACAATGAACTCTGGTACAGCTAAATAAGGAAAAGCAAGAACATAGAAGGGAAGATCTAGTTGAGAAAAAGTGGTAGCACGTGTGGTGCAGATTGCGACAAATGTGATACCAGTAAAGAAAGGATGGAAAATCATCGGACTGGACAAGTCTTAGACACCAAGAACAATAATAAATATGCAACATTGCAACAACAGGGTCATATGTGGAGCCCGTAGATAGGGTCCATGAAATAAGTCATAACAATCCAAAATGTCTTAAAAAAACCCCAAAAACATACAGTTGTAAGGTCAGAACTGAAGTTGACAGGTGGGCAAACAGGAAAGTAAAGATAAAGGAGACACCTCTGGGAAATCTTTCTGTAACTTACAGATGAATCTCAAACAGAATGAGAGAAACTGCAATAACCATAGCAAGAAATTAAAGATGTGAAGAGTGAATTGTTTCCTTTTCTTTTCATTTCTAATGAAAAAGGAAAGGATGAAGGTCATAAAATTAAACATTAAAGAGCAATTGACAAAAAAATCACATATCTGAAAAATACATTCCTCAGAAACCAACAAAGGCCAAACAAAATCAACAGGCAGGGGTGAAGAAAGGTACGTCTTATGCTTGGATGAGGGGAAGCTGTTGAGATCTTCATTAACTATGCTAGATACAAAGGGTACAGATGGAAAACAAAGACCAATAAATTCCCCAAAGAATCACCAGTACCTATGGCCTCAAGTATGGTTACAGAAGAAAAAGGCAGACTAAAAGTAAATAATGTCAACTTCAGAATGCATGCTTGAATTTTGTCAAACAAGTAAACGATTTGGTGACAAAACACGGATAAAGAAATGCTTTCAAAATTAAAGTGAAATTGAACAAAGTAAAGTGTAAAGGAGAGAAATCATTTCAAGCCCAAACTGGAAATAAAGAAGGACGTCTACACTCTATACCTGCCAAACAAGAACTGAAGGTTAAGTAGAGGAGTGCAGAGGGAGCTACATGCACTATGTCATGTTCTTATACTAATACAAGTAATGTATGATGATTTGGAAGACAGACATACTGGAATCTTCCAATTCCAAAAGGGAAAGAATTAGGCTTGTGGCATGCATTAGTAAAGATATTCACTGTTAGAAAGAAGTACCAAATGAGAATAGCTAATCTTGTGTGTTGAGGTAAGCACTGTATTGGAATCTTTGTTTCTAAACTCTTCAGAATGTGAATTCAGAAACACCCATTCTAACTTCTTATTAGGTTACTTAAGCACTACTAAGGGCAATTTTGATAAAACATGCCAGTCAATAATTTTTAAGGTGTTTACTATAAATGTTAAACAACTTTAAGTAAAATGAACATGACATGATAGACTTCAAAGGCTGATTACCACTTAGCAACACATATGTGGATTTGATTCTGAAAAATTATTTTATGTCAAGTTTGCACATCTGCTGCATTTACTACATATTTAGTATTTATGATACCTTTTGGTGTTTCAACGTCCCATCTGCCATTGTTAAGTTTCAGTCCTGTGACTGGTACCCCTATTATGATATTAGCTCCATGTTTCTGGGCAGCTCCTGCCATGGCCTTGTAAAATAATAAAGATCTATGTGGCCATCAGCAGGGTTGAAGATCCCTCCAAGAATCTAAAAAGAATATATATATATACAAATAACTAATCACGCCATCGTCACAAAAACTATCCAGATTCTTGAGTTGAAAAATTAAAATCTACTTACTTGCACAGAACCTTTCTCTAAAATAATATACTGTATAATACTTTATTCTGCAATCTTCCATCAGCTTTTAAAAATGAGAAGATTTAGCCATCCTCCATTCAATTTCAGTCAAACAACACATCACAAAATAACTGAACTGTATGCTTGAAGATACTGACACTAGGTTTTTTATACGGCACCTTAGTAAAGGCAAAAACCAATGACTCATTTTTTAATGTTTCTTCTATGAATCCAAGTTAATTTCATCAACATTCTCCATGGTTATGGCACAGTTTACAGTCTGTATCCCTGAACAGGCACCTGAAAATAGGAAGAGAAACTCAAAACTGTGATATCTTTAAAAATCTTAATGTAGGCCAGAAACAGAGAACACACTACAAAATAGGAAATCCTGCTGTGTTAAGAAAAAACATATGTTATCAAACCTCTCAGATTTAACACTCTTAAGAAAATTAGTTTGTGCACATGATTTTGATGTTGGTAGACATTATCCCACATACCTGAATGTAAAGCACAATTACTGTATTTGCCTAGTTTGCAAATAACTGTTTAAATAGTTCAACAATTTAAATAAATGTGTTTAAACAAACTGAGGAAATATATTAAGATTTAAAAATATGCACAAATCTAAAATAAAAGCTATATGGTAATTTTTTTCTTGTCATAAAATACTTACACCATTCATATTTAACAAAGGAAACATTTCAAATATTTCATCTGGCCCTATAATATGTTAAAGATTCAAATTGTTTAAACTGACAAGCAAAAACAATTAACTGTTAAAATATTTTTTTAAAATCATCTTACTAACAACCTGATTCCTATGGTATCTAAAAATCTTATTAATTTTACCTAAAAGTAGTTATGTTTTATGACAAACAAACTACCAAAATCACAATTCAATTACATAGTTCTTTATCTTTCTATTTCCATATACAACAGCATATACCACTTTTATTATACGATTAATCAGTTTCTCATTTTAAGCACATAATCATGTTTCACTTTTCCTAGAAAAAATGCAATAGCACACTACATTTTAAAATAGACAGATAAAAAAGGACAAAAAGTGTCAAATAAAAACTGTATATCAAAAAACACTTATTTAATCTTGCAGTTAATACATTAACACCATAGTTGCTTAAAGTGTCCAGTTATTGAAGAAAGAACAGCTCATACTTGTGTATTAAGCTGTTATTGGTACCAAAAAGTGCAGTAATGATCATTATGTAGAGATGAGTTCAACTGAAATTAGAAGCCTTTACATTTAATACACTATCGTGCTCATACTAGAAATTGAAAAAAACTCAGAACTAATCAATTATTACAAAACTGCATCTAAAGATCAGCTAATCTTCCTTGATGTCTAGAAAAAGGGCTGCAAAACTGTCAATTTTTGTTATTTTCTTTCAGTCTATCTATCAGCTGTAACTCGTAAATTACAGGGTGCATATTTCCAGCCTGCACATGCTTTATTCTTCTGTAAGATGTGCCTTTCAAACCTAGAGCCCAACAGATTACTTACAGCCCAAAATATAAGTAACGATAAAAATTGTTTAATACTGCCCAATATGAGAGTCAGTCAACAGATGCTGCAATTTGTAAAATTAATCGTATCAGTTTTGTCATGTTTCGAAACATGCAAGTCTTATGTTTATATTAAGCATTTACTATTAAGAACTTTCTACTAGTGTAGAGAGTTTTATTTCATTGACTTCTTGAAAAGTGCAACTTGAAAAAAAAATATGAATAACAAGCACGAGGAGGTCATTTTGTTGAATCTGTTACCAACATTTCTGTTTGAGTCTGAATAAAAATTACATGATAGATTTCACTCTGTTATCCATGTTTTTACAAACATCCATCTATTAAGACGTAATGCTTACCATCACTTATTAGAAGAACAAAATACAGTTACTTGAAATGTTATCTTGACCATGTGTTAAAGGAACAAATATGAAACACCTGAGATCTTACACTGATCCACATCTGTAAAAATATGTTGCTTGTTTAACAAGACTGTCAATCATTATTGTACCACATTGTTTTGGGTGTACTAAAATTTTTGTTTTGAAGTATATTGGTCTTGCTCATAACTCAAGTACAAAAAGAGATTAAACATCTTTTTTGATGATAAGTTGACATATTATAGTTAAACGTAAAATAAACAATAAAAAATAACTCCACAGAAAAGACCAAATACTGCGAACTAACCATAAAAACTGTGAAGTAAACACTAACTCTGATACAAAACCAAAAATCTAACTTGGAATGACTTTAAAACAAAATTAATTTGAGAAAAACACTCTTATACTCTCATGATATTACATTCCTGTTTTGTTGCTAAAGACAGACTGTAATTAATGTTTATTTCAATTAATTAAACAATAATCAGGAAACATGGTAGCAGTCACTATGTAGAGGTAGTTTAATTACAGCCCAAAACATTAACAACCACAATATCAGATCTGTAAGTCATTATGTGCATTATATGAAAATAGACATATAATGTATGTTCTTTACTCTGCTATGCTGTATCCTAGTCATGATTTATTTTGCTTCCTAGAAGCAATATCTATGATTTATATACTGGCTCCCTACAGATCACAACAGAATAAGTTGGTGAAATATTATCTAATATCTGGATAAATCTATATTCATTTTTCAACTTAGAAGAGAATCATAGCCCAAGTGTTGTTGGAAAAACAAATCAAAAGAAATTAAAGAAAGTGGTAATAATTCAGTTCAGCAGCTATCTAGTTGCACATACTAATATTTGAGATAATAAAAAACACTACTAACATCAGTATAAGAAACTAGAGCAAAACAAAGTTTAGTGTTGCCTTGATAAGTAAATTTAATAGGTCATGTGTATTTCATGTTTACAATGCTCAACTTTAATGTCACATATTTAACATATATTGTATCCATATATCACAAAAAAACAAACCAATATAACAATACCTGTTAACCAATTATGGAAAACATCTGAGTTTTATATAGAATATTTAGAAGATTTAGCAAAAGTTTATTTTCATAAAAAAAACAGCTTCACGTTTGTTTTACTTTAATGCCTGAGAGAAACAGGCTTGATGCCAAGAGAAAAAAAAAGTTTGTTATCAAGTATCTTGTAATTAAAATATTATCAAGAAATTACAAACCTTCTTATTTTCTTATTCAAGCTGTGCTAAAAATCCAATACTGTAGTAGTATATCTTTTTCATATTAATTCCTCCATGATAGAGAGTTGTAAGTCCTGCTTTTAAGAAATAAAGTGAAAGAAACAATTCTTAAAAAACCTTACAATAAACCATAAGTTGTACAACCTTTCTTACTTTATAAATCAATGTCAATCATTTGAGAACCTCAATTATAGTAGACTGTAAATTTGTTTTATTTTTTTTATATTTTATATATTATGAAAATATCCTATGATGTAAAGATTTACAAGTTCACAAGATCAAAACAGCTGTGAGTGACATTCTAATAATTAATAACTATTACATTATGTCATTGTAAAATTCTCTGGCATGTAGAATAATAGGTGAAAACCTTGTTTCAGGTTTGAAGACTATTAGGGGTTTGAAAGATCATTCTTTCTGTCAATAATTTCAATCATGGAGTAAAAGGGCTTCTATTTTACATTTACAGTCTTAAACTTATGTAAAAGCTTAACATATTATGTGAAATGCACAATTAGTTTAAATTATTTTACACTTTCATTATATAGGAATATGGATGTGAAGGGTGATACTTAATTTGGATGATGTATTTGCTTAGATTTGTGAGTGAGGGAAGATCTAAATTGGTAAAATAGTTTTGTTTATCTTTTTGTTATTTCTTAAAGCACTCAACTACAGTTATCAGAAAAAAGTGTTACTGTTACAAACTTAAATTTACAAACCATTTTCTACTTACAGCATGCCATGTAGAACCAGCTGTTAAATCTGATTTCTCCAGTAGAACAACATCTTTCATACCTAGTCTGGCTAAGTGATATGCTATGCTCACTCCAACAACCCCTCCACCAATTACTACAGTTTCTGCTCTGTCCTTCCATGATTTGGTCAAAGTAGTCTGATTTCTATTAGCTTTACTGGGTCTAAAAAAATTAGCAAAGATTCAATCCTTAAGTTTAGGGAAAGTAGTAAATAAACTTTCATACATATAACAAATAGATTAACAAAAGAAGGAATACAAGAAGAGTGGTATTTTTATTTTTTCACAATATATTTTCCCCTCACCTCAGATTTAAACCTGAGAACTGCTTGTTACAAAAGTTCTCTACAAATGACGTAAAGGATTAGTCTCCTACAACTTGCTAGTTAGACATTTTTAATAACTCAAATTACTGCATAAGTACTCATAAAATTTTCTTATCATTATGAAAATATTCTATGTATTGAACACATAACAATGGAATAAAGCATTGCCTTACTATAACAACGTAACCTAAATAAAAATTCTATGAAACACTGTAATACATAACGCTTTTTGTATAGGTTTAACTCACTTTGGAATTGTTGTTTCCTCTTGAAAAGGCTTCATATCCCAAAGTAATGGAAATTCCTATATCTTTTTATCAGCATTTATTATATTAATTATTTAATTTTTACAAATTGTAGTGAATTGCAAGATGTTAAAATTTTTCTCAACACAAAAAAATGCCTGAAAAGGAACAATCAAAGCAATCTAATATGAATGTACTACATATCTTTTATTTTGTCTATTCTTCAATGAAAAAGTTACATTTGACTTTGTTGCTCTATAAGATTGTCAAGTTGTTAAATATAAAAGTATATCCAATGAATAACATATCAAAAGCATAACTGAGAACCGTAAAAAATTTTGGGAGTTCAATTATCATTGCTTTTGGAACAGAAAAACAAATTACATGTCTAAGAAAAATTGTCATTATTCTAAGTTGTGTGTTAAAGTGCCTTAATCAGTTTAGAACAGGGGTGTGCAACAGGCGGCCCGCGGGCCACAGCCCGGCCCGCCAAGCCATTTAGTGTGGCCCTAGTTGTTGTAATCTAACCATGTGGCCTGATTTGTAATCCAACGCAAATGGAATATTTTTAAAAGCATCGATCCTACGGGATTCCCAGGCTTCGACTCGACAAACTTCTAAAATTATCTTTGCTAGAGAGGAGCAGGCCGAATTCGATTGGTCGGCCTCCTTAGGGCATGAATAGGTGACGTGCACTAGCACTATTGTCTACGACTCAACGTCATGTCCTGAACCTCGCCTTCGCCCGCTGGCAACAATTTTCCCCAACCTCTGCTGTCCGTCATTCATTATTGGTGAAAATTTTATTACCTTTTACAGTTACTACAAGAGATTGAAGGTAAATTGATTATTATTTAGCATATTGTTGTGACTTTACTGAAGTTATTAAAATTTTTGCTTTCAGATGCATCTGATTCTATGTACAGTGTGACCTCGTTATTCGCGGGGGTTACGTTCTTTACCCTCCCGCGAATAGCGAAAAACCGCGAATATTGGACGCAGTTTTAAAACGTATATGTATGCGATTATATACTATATGAAATGCTTCCCAAACACTAATGATACTTATACTCATTGATGCAGTAATAATGTAGCAATATTGCATACTGTTATGTATTTCACTAAATTGTACCGTGCGTTACCGGGCTGTGCTTTGCCGTTTGCGTTGTTGGGGAAGCTGAGGCAGTCAGCCAATAGCAGTCCAATCTTGTTTGGTGAAGACGACAATTGATAAAAACGGCTTGATTGAGTAAATACAACAGAAATCTCCTCGAAAAGCCCTTTCAGTCTCTGTGACCTACAAAAACGCAGTTCGCGCATAACCCGCGAATATGCGGGGCCGCGAATGGCGAACCGCGAATAGGCGAGGTCACACTGTATTTTGCTATTCTCAATTAATTTAAGTACCGGAAGGCTATGATCGGGATGCCAATTTAGAAACATGTGTTTCTGTCCATAAGAGGTTCCATGTGTAAATAAATTCTATGTTTTTTTCTACTTTGCTATTTTCGTGAGAATAATTTTTGTTTTGATTTCAGGGCTAGTAAAATGTCAGCAGTTAAGAAACGAAAAATTGATGATGAGGGAAGGTTATTCAACAGTGAATGGTGCACAAAATATCTTGTTGTCCCACATAGTCAAGGTGTTGTCTGTCTCGTCTGTCAAACTACAATTGCAGTCATGAAAGAGTACAATATTAAGCGACATTACGCAACTAAGCACTCCTCCCAGTTTGATGAAATTGTTGGTCAGGCACGAAAGGACAAAATTGAACATTTAAAAACATCCATTGAAAAGCAACAAGGTGTTTTTACCACTTTCAAGAAAAATTCAGAACTGGTGACAAAACTGAGTTTTAAGCTTTGTGAATGTATGGCAGAAAAGGGAAAGCCTTTCAGTGATGGAGAATTTATTAAAAATTGTTTAACAATATTCACAGAATATGCATGTCCAGAGAAAAAATATTTGGTGGAGCAAACTAGCCTTTCCGCTTTACTGTCTCACGCAGGACAAAAGATCTTTCAGAGGACATCAAAGAAACTTTGAAAGAGAGATTGAATTCGTGTGAAGCTTTCAGTCTGGCTTTGATGAAAGCACTGATATCAATGACACATCCCAACTTGTCATTTTCATCAGAGCTGTTACTGCAGGCTTTGATGTTTTCGAAGAGTTTTAGATATGGCAAGCCTTTCCTCCACAACCACAGGACAGGATATTTGTGAACAAGTGCTTAAGGTTGTAGAAAAGTTTGAACTGAATCCTTATAAATTATGTGGTGTTACAACAGATGGTGCTCCTTCCATGACAGGTAGGACAAATGGATTCACCAAGAAATTTCTAACTGCAATTGGAGCACAAGACGTAGTTGTAAGCCATTGCATTATTCACCAAGAGAGCTTGTGCACCAAAGTTCTGGATTTTGCAGAAGTCATGAAAAATGTCGTCCAATGCGTAAATTATATTCGAACACGAGGATTAAATCATCGACAATTTAAAACTTTTTTAGATGAGCTGGACAGTGAGTATTCAGATGTTTTGTACTTCTCTGCTGTACGTTGGCTTAGTAGAGCTGCTACTTTGAAGAGATTCTGGAATCTGCGAGAGGAGATTAAGTTCTTCATGGAGAGCAAACGTCAGAATGTGGACTTCTTGAGCAATGAGAACTGGCTGAATGACTTAGCATTCCTCACAGACATTACACAGCATCTGTCTGATTTAAACTTAAAACTACAAGGGAAAAGTCAACTTGTGAATAAGTTGTTTGAGCATATTTGTGCTTTTGAGAAGAAATTGGAACTTTTCCAGGTTCAGTTGAGAAGAGCCATATTGACCCATTTTACATGTCTTGCAACCAGGAAACTGGAATTTCCTAATCTGGATTGCACCAAATATGGAACCAGTGTACAAAAGCTGCGTGATGAGTTTGCAAACAGATTTCCAGATTTCAGACAAACTGAAATTAGATTGAAATTGTTCACTCAACCTTTTGATTTGGCAGTGGAAGACAGTCCTGATGATTGCCAAATGGAACTCATTGAACTGCAGGCTGACATGGACACTAAAAGGAAATTCTCTGAAAACAGTTTGCTAGACTTTACAAACTCTGTGTACGTGAAAAGTTTCCCAATTTGTCCCGTCATGCACAAAGAATTGCCTCCCTTTTTGGTAGCACCTACTGCTGTGAGCAATTTTTCTCCAAAATGAAGCTCATCAAAACCAAATGTAGAAGTCAGCTGACTGATGAACATTTGACCAGTCAGTTAAGAGTGGCAACCACTTCTGTCAAAGCTGATATTGACAAGCTCTGCAAGGACTCTAAATTTCAAGTGTCGCACTAAAATGATCACTCATGCAAAAATATAAAATATTATTGCTTGCATTTTGAGAATTTTTTTTAATTTATTGTGCATGTACACGAATAAGCTTGTTTTTTAAGTGGCCCCGCTTGATTGATGAAGTTGGTTATATGGCCCACCGACGAAAAATGTTGCACACCCCTGGTTTAGAACATTCTATTAATATTAACCATTAAAATAATACTTCTGCTGGGAGTTTAGTTTACTAATTTTTATCATTAATTTTTTTTGTGAAAAAATGAATTGATGTCATGGTGTAATTTTTGTCATTACAAATACCTTGAATAGATGTTGCAAGCTTGTAAATGTATATTAATTCTCTTACACAGTCAAGGATACACACGACAACTTTTAGAAAAGCAGCCTGTTTAAAAAGATGATACATATACACGAACAAACTGACATCGCTCATTTGTGTAGAAAAGTGGTTAAACTACGTTACTCAAGAATTATAGGATATTGTGCTGTGAAAACTTAGTCTCAATATAAAAAAATGGGTTAATTCCTGATTTGATTGCCTATCTGTGATATGATCCCACTTAAATATTTGAGTAAATGTGTTAAAATTTTGATCTATGAAAATTAAAAAAGAAAGAATTATAGTATCCATTCAATTTCATTTAGGGATAAAGAAACAGTAATCATAATTTAAATTTTATTCATTCGATTCAAATATATTTATGGATAAAGAAACAATAATAATAATACACATTTATTAAATTTTACGGGAAGAAACTTCAATACAAATATCTGTGACTTTTGTATTAAAACAGCAACACCTTTCATGTGAAAAAAGTATTAATATTAATAATTAACAAGTATTTTTCTTCACAACTCCTTAATATTATTATGTTTGTTTGTTTTTGAATTTCCCATAAAGCTACATGAGGGCTATCTGCGCTAGCTGTCCGTAATTTAACAGTGTAAGATCAGAGGAAAGGCAGCTGGACATCAACACCCACCGCCAACTCTGGGCCTACTCCTTTACCAACGATTGGTTGGTTAATTTAGCGTCTCATGGCACAAAGCAGCTAGGCTATCTGCGCCAAACATCCAGTAAAGAGTTATAAGTAAATTTAGTAAAATTCATAGAAGGTAATTAAGGTAAAACAAAACAAAGTTTAAAAAAGACACATAAATAGCATAAAACCAATGTTTACATCTTGTCTACAACGTTAAGAAAAAAACTACAGTAATTCAAGTTGTAAAGGGCTTTCTTTAGCGTAACTGTAATTACCATAACTCACAAGGAAGACTAACAGGTAAGTACAAAAACCACCGTCAGTCACCTGAAGTTGGCTTTTCCAATCCTGGTTCCGAGTTATTTGACGTTACTGCCATTTTCAAAAACGAAAGTAATAAAAAGGTTTTAAAAGACATGCAGCAAAATTATAATGATAACTCGCCAGGATGACTAACGAGTAGTTCAAACAGCGGTGTTAGTTATCTTAAGTTGGCCTTTCCAGTCCTAGTTTCTCGGTATTTAATGTCTAGTTAGAACAACTTCCTCTTTCTGATCCTTACAGAAGCAAGATGGTCAAAGTCCAATATAGGGTTTTATTTCGAAAAGCTTGTTTTCGCGTTGCTCACTCCAAGACGACTGCCAGCTGGAATGTAGCAGAGCCTTAACTAAAGGACCATAGTCCATGTATGGGACAGGCACAGTGGTGATAGTGCCAGAACAAATAAATTCGCGTCCCCGCGAATATAAACGTGGCCGAGTATCCTGAAAAAAACTGGATAGAAGTGGATATTAAAGAAAAATGGGCCAGTCGGTTTTGAATATCAGCGAGAACAGGGTGTGAACCAACGTGAAGCGATTCAGGGCCAGTATGGAACTAATCGAATAAGTAAAAATAGTGCAGTTTGAGTACTGCTTAGCTTCTATGTGATCCAGGGCAAGAGAAATGACGTACAGTTCAGCAATGAACACAGAAGCTGTAGAGGTGATTCTACATGAAACCACAGAACCATAACCAACCATGGCAAAGCCCACACAGTAACCTGATTTTGAGCCATCTGTATAAATAGGAATAGAAGGACAGTTTGAAAGACGTTCAGAAAATAGCAGACAGTATTTCTAATCAGGTGTGTCTACTTTTCTCAGATGACTTAAAGATAGGTCACAATTGGAGACTGTAAGAAGCCATGTAGAGATGGGGTGACCAGTAGATACAGCAGTATTATCCAAGAAGAGACCCAATTCATCTAACTGTACCTGGATATGAAGGCCAAAAAATCAATAGTAGACCATCTAGTCTGAAAAATCATGGCCAACTGAGGAAGGAAAACACAACCCCAGGTGAGTTGCTTTGGTAAAGAACAAAGTTTTGAAGCATATAGTAAATACAATTGCAAACGACAGAGGTGCAAAGAAGGTTCACGAGACTCTATGTATAAGTGTGGAAAGCCCCAGTGCAGAGCAGAAGTCCTTGATGATGAATAGGGTCTAGAATCTTTTAGGCCGACGATCCGGAAGAGCCATAGATTAGTGATCCATAGTCGAGTTTCATGATATATCTTTAGCATAGAACGTCGATCCGCTTCATAAGGGGTAGAAGAGAGGACACGGAGGATGTTCAGTGTTCTTATATATTTGACCACTAGCTGCTTGATGATGGTATAAAGGGCAGCTTATGGTCAAAGATAAGTCCCATGAACTTTGTCTCAGTGACCACAGGCAGCACAACTTCACCGATACGGAGTTCAGGATTGGGGTGAATACCCCGGTGGCGGCAAAAGTGCATGCGAACGGTTTAAGAGAGAGATATGGGAGTTGTTTAGTGATGGCATTAATTTTTATACTGAAAAGTGTGACACTCAGAGCACAGCCCTGAGGGATTCCAAGTTCCTGTAGAATAGAACGGGAAAATGTCGAATCCACACAGGCTCAGAATAGCAAGAGAAGCAGGAAATAGATGGCGCAGTTTGTCATAGTGTATATCATCAGGTCCAACTGATTTACTGCCAGACTGATGAAGGGCCAGTTTGTGTTCCACTAGTGTAAAGGGATGATTATAGTCATAGAGACAATTAGCTCAAAAGGAAAGAGGTGAATGCTCTGCTCGAGTCTTGACGGCTGAGATTGTGGAAGAAGAGGCAGAAGTGCTACATACCTGGCAAAAGCTTTCACTTAGAGTATTGATGATGCTCTGGATATCAGCTTCTTCCTGGTTATCAGAAAGCAAGATTGAGAGGTAAAAACATTTATACTGCTCATTGACCTTTTCATTCTTGTCCCACATGAACTGGTAGTAGAATATATGCTGGTTGTAAACTTAATCCAAGATTCCTTCTGGCTTTGACGTCTTACCCACCTAGCATGTGCTCGGACCCGTTGGAAAACGATGCGGTTCGAAAGTGTGGGATATCTATAGAAAGTATCTCAGGCCCGTTTTTGAGCCTTCCTAACTATGTGACACACAGGATTTCACTATGGAAGAGGATATAGTGGAAAACGTGTCGAGGTTTAAGGAATACATTGAGCACCTGCTTATATAATACAGTCAGTTACTAATGCCACACACAGTCGTTCCTTGATGGCTTAAAGGCGATGGCAGGATCAAGTTTTCCTAGAGCAGTGAAAGATGGCCAGTATGCCTGATCGAGCTTCCACCGGGGCATACGGTTCGGGTGGGATCGACTACGGCCAGTGTCTCTCAAGAAAATGATCACTGACTCATGGATTATTGTCAACCCTCCGTATAAAATGGGAGAATAATGAAGGGGAGAAAATCGAGAGATCAGTAGCAGTAAAGGACTGATTAAGTACATGGAAATAAGTGGAAAAAACAGTATTTAAAAGAGAAAGGTTGTGATCTGATAGCATACGCTCTACAGAGCGATTCCACCTATCAATATCAGCACTTTCCCATAGGAGATGATGTTCATTAAAGTCACCCAGGATGAAAGAAAAGGAGACAGCAACTGTTCAATGAAAGCATCAAGGTCGGATTGATCATATGTCTCTCCAGGCAACAGGTAGAGACAGCAAACAGTGATGATACGACACAAGGAAACACGGATGACTAAGGCGTCCAAGGGTGTGTTGAGTGGCAAAGACAGGGTGCGCAAATTCTGATCAACCAACAGTGCAACCCCTCCATTCACTCGTCCATCACATAGCCTGCCATTTCTGTACAAAGAAAACCGCCGAAAGGTGACTGTATCGACAGGTTTCAGAAATGTTACCTGTAAGGAAAGACATACACGGTGGTAGGAAGCACTCAGTGTTTTGATATCATCCAGATTAGAACGTTAACCTCGACAGTTCCATTGTATCAGGGTGGCAAATTATACTTACATATAGGCAAATTGGGTGGAGAACACTTCTGTTTATGACCACGTCTTTTTTCCTTACTGTCCTCACTGTCTATTGACCTCCATGGAGCCTGCCCTGGGTCAATTGGGCAGGTCTTTGCTGTTGGAAGGGGATTCCAGTGATTGAGGACGTGAACAAATTATTGTTTTGCATCTTGGCGTGGGAGAAGAAGATGTATCCGAAGAAATGCCTAGTACCTGGAACAAAAGATGTGGGTCTTGGGGTTTGTTGGAATGTATGTAATGGGACAAAGATGGGTGTTGAAGTTGATTCATCAACTTTTCAACAATGGAGGTCATTAGGCTTTTCATTTGTCTGGAGAACGATTCTTTTAGAGGCACAGAGACATTTATCTACACTCCCATTGTAGTTGTGGAAAGAAGTGCAGCAGCATACGTCCGAGATGAGGTGGTGGACAGCAATTTTCACTTGAATTCACTCTCAACAATAACACCTTACGATTAATTCAAAGTAGCATGAGGTGTTAACTCAATAGGTATGTTCCCAAATGCCTCTGAATGCAAGAAGAGTTCATTGTGTTGAGATGTAAATGTTTCCACCAATATGTCACCAGATCGAAGCTTCTTTACTGACTTTGGAGAGCCAGCAAGATCTTCTAGTCCCTTCTGAATGAAAAAGGGAGACATTTGCTCTAATACTTTGTCTGAAAGAGAATGTACTATAAGAAAATGAGGTACAACAGGTTGTACAGATGTTGAGGGTTGCTGTTCAAAATCACCAAAGACGTGGTCGTTTACCTATAGACTGTTTTTTCAATATTTTATTAAGATATTTAATTGGAGTATCTATTATAAAGAAAGGGAAATTTTGGTACCCACTGACCGCACCCACCATAGAGCTCTAGAAGGGGACGCACTAAAATGTCAAACAAGGACACTGCAGCAGCGCCAGAATTTTGTGAGCATTACACCCAAACACCAGCATCAGATACAATGTCCGCAATACCTGTTGAGGACATTGAACACTGGTACTTGGTTAACCCTAGCCCTAGTGGACCAGCCAATTGACCCAAGGGGGCCCACCTCAAGGCCGCCCGTCTACAGGAATTCGAGGCCAAAGTGGTGTGTTAGGGTTGGACTCGTCAACCACCAGGATTCTCTTCTCCCTTTCACGGGCTGCCACGCACGGCAAACACATGGGTGGATGTTTAGATCCCAGAGAACCTTCTCTTGGATGTCCCCTCACCACGTACAGGAATCCACACTGAGAAGTTTACCAACGAATAGTGGGATTGACTGTTACATTATAATGCCAGATCAACCAAAAGGACAAGCATGTTTGGTGTGACAGGGATTTGAACCCGTGACCCTCAGATTACGTATCCAATGCCTTACCCACCCGGCCATGCCGAACAAATATTATTAAAACTTAACATTCTTATCCCTGTGATTTTCAAAAAGGTTTTATTTTCACATACATGTAACAGGTAACATAACTTTCCTCAAATGTTCATGGTAATAAAGTTGATTCATATAACTCTTGAGACAAAATGTTCATAGCTCAAATATGACTTTATGTAACCATTAGAAGTTAATTTTATACAGCTAGCTTAATATTCTCTTAAGTAATAAATATTGTTCCAGGTGTGTGACGAATGAGAAAAGGGGAACAACAGCTGAGCACAAATGCTACTAAAACTGGAACCAATCGTCTCCTGCTGCGGAACCTGATATTAATGTATACAGTTTCTTAAGAGTAAATCCATGCACAACATAAGTTGTAAAATAGTAACAGGTGATGGCGATTGATGTGTCTATAAAAATTGGAAAGAGTACCACGTTACGGTTGACCTGTTGTGAAGATCAAATGTGCAAACCACGTGGTCAGAAACTACACTATGATACTGCACAACACTGATAGTAAAGCATAGAAAATGCAAAATATCTATCAAAGTCTTAGAATACGAGGTGCAACTTGATCCAATAGTGAAAATTGCTGTAT
Organism: Tachypleus tridentatus; assembly: GCF_004210375.1. Classification (NCBI taxonomy): domain Eukaryota; kingdom Metazoa; phylum Arthropoda; class Merostomata; order Xiphosura; family Limulidae; genus Tachypleus; species Tachypleus tridentatus. The sequence goes on along the minus strand of NC_134837.1, from coordinate 36,898,222 downwards.
TGTAAAGACATCATGGATTATCATGTTTTTGTATGCCGTGGTGCTCTCATCTGTACCCATATACTTCATTGAACCTGAATTTTTGATGAACTGAATTAACACATTTGTTGTCTAATTTATCTTTTTTGCTTTCATCTCAGGCACTAACGAGATAGGTTTCTCGGAGACTGGTTAGTGAAAGTGGGTTTTTGAAGGGTTATCCTGTTTTCCTCTCACATCCAAATCTTGGGTATTAAGATTTACAAGTCCCGGCCCACTATGTTTTTCGTTTTTACGAAGTGAATAACTTTCCGTCCTCCGCTTTCTGTGACACAACCTCAGCTGTACCCCTGCCACTCTGCACACCCTCTGCACGAGTTTGTTGATTATTTTTTTCACAGTTATTTTTAACATCCTGCCCCACCTTCCCCCAAGTATTATTTAAATCATGAGCAGGGTAAAAAGAGGAATTATTCGAAAGTCTTACCACATCTATGGTTTAGATTTACAATTGTAAAACTCTTGTATGTAAACCATCATTTGTAATAACTATTACTAATAACCGTTATTATAAACTGTATTATTTTTAAGTTTGTGTATTAAAATATATTTGTGCTAAAACGAAAATTGTATGTATCAATTTTTTTGGAAAATAACATAAATTTAATACATATTAAGATTTAATTCACTATAAAGCTTCAATTTAATTCCACTTTGTTTGAGATAGTGATACGTAACGAACACAACGTAATAAATTGGAGACTCGTAAGAAATAAAATAATAATACGTAACAGTTTGTTTGTTTTTGATTTTCGCACGAAGCTAATCGAGGGCTATCCGTGCTAGCCGTCCCTAATTTGCAATGTAAGACTAGAGGGAAAGCAGCTAGTCATCACCACCCACCGCCAACTCTTGGGCTACTCTTTTGCCATTGAATAGTGGGATTGACCATTATATTATAATGCCCCCCACAGCTCAAAGGTCGAACAAGTTTGGATTTAAAATTGTGTGGGCTGAGGGAATAATAACTGGTGAGGGCCCTACATCCCGTGTAGTTTTACATAGAATAAAATTATCAATGGGCTATGGGGCTGAGCTCCCTCTAGCTCCTACCTAAATACGCCACTATCCAGAATGTCATATTTCGTGAAGTGTGTGTTTTTTTAATAGTAAAGCCACATCGGGCTATCTGCTGTATCTACCAAGGGAATGCGAACCATTAATTTTAAGCGTTGTAAATTGGAACCGGAACTTTACTGAGAAACGCTCTCGTAAAGAAATGACAGCCGACAGATGGTCACCCGCTGACCATAAATTTCAAAGGTTTATAAAATACATGTATGTTTTGTATTTGAGATATAAAGGTATATTTGGTATTGCGTGTGAGTTTTTTTATGCATCTATATTGAGAATCAACCTTCAAATTGTGAATAATTGCTTATTTCTACTAACTACAAGTTTTGCTTTGTGTTGTTGTTGTTTCGAGTTAATCACAAAGCTACACAATGGGCTATCTTTGCTCGGCCCAACACGGGTATTAAAACCCGGTTTTTTGCGTTTTAACTCCGCAGACATGCCGATGAGCCACAGGAAATTTTGTTTAGTGCAAATAAAACTTTAATAAATATTTTGTTTTTCGTTCATTTGATCAGAATTACAATTATATCAACGTTGTTCATTTCGACATTTTATACGATGTTCATATACATAAAATTTAGATTGATTTTAGTTTTTTGTTATGCAATATAATGAATACAGACAGGAACGGATTGATATTTTAAAGGCTCAGTCCGGTCAGTATCATTCATAACGATTTAGTAATTTTTCACGTATTGTGTACTGGCTCAACAATAATGCATCAAATAGCTGGAGGTTCAATCCACTCCTAAATACAAAATAAATCATTATAAAACGAGTTTATAAATATCTTTCACTGTAATAATGTGAATATTAATTTCATTTAAGAGGTTTATTGCTTGAATTTAAGCACAAATTTACAGTATTGGCTATCTGATTTCTAGCGTTGTAAATCCGCGGATATGCTGCTGTGCCATTTTCTTGTAAGGCAAACATTATAAACATGTGAAATTGCACCTTCTCTGACTTTTACCATTGCATCTTTTGGATGTGATCATTTGTGACAATCACTGCCTCCTCTGGTATAAATAACGTTTAGCATCACCATGTTTCCAAGTTTCAAGAAGAGGAAATATTTATAAATTGCAAATCGTTTGGAGAAAATTATAATATTCTTGTAATATCTAAGTTTAAACAGAACTGCACTATTGGAGAAATAGTGTGGTTAACGTATTTTACAGTTTCCTTATTTTATTCACGAGTTTTTGTTAATAATAGCAGGAATATGTGATCTGTTAGTGTTAGATAACACTTGACAAAATAACTGTTTATCATAAGGAGATGTACGCTTATAGCGGGAAATAGGTATACAGGGGCGTGTTTTGTGAAGTTTTAACCTCGATCAAAGTTTCCGCAAGTGAATATTAACATAGGTAAACAGTCTGAATTTATAATTTTTTTGTTTTACCGTTCCAATTATCTAATTATCTCCGCTGCTTATATCTAATTTTTAAATTTTATTTTAAAATCGGAATTATTTGTGGATTAACATAATAAAACATGTGGGTAATAATACTTGAAATTAATCTGTGCTGAAACCAACTGTGATAATTAAAAAAAAGTAAACTAACATATTAGAAAAATTAGCCTCAAAATACTCTTTCACACAAGACTACCATCCCTACCAAACTGTTTAAATCTCTCCAGTGGTTTAGAAACTTATTTATTGCCAAACAAAACTATTTATAGACAACACTTGTAAGTCAGTGAATTTTAATCTTATATAACCTTTTCTTTTATACGTATATCTTCCCAATTATTATGATATCAAAGTACTGGCATGACTGATAATTCTTATGTAATTAATAAGGAACTTTCTTTGATCAGAAATTAATATATTTGACTTTAACAAAAAGCTTTTATATTAAAGTTAATGAATTTCGACTCAATCAAGTCTCCTCTTTTTTATTAATAAAGAAGGGATTACTGCAACGTTTGGAAGAGGGAGTGGTCATTGGTGATGGAGGATTTGTGTTTGCTTTGGAAAAACGAAGTTATGTGAAAGCAGGACCTTGGACACCGGAAGCATGTGTCGAGAATCGAGAAGCTGGTAAGGAAAATTAGGGATATTCATAATAATACCAATAACATTAACTTTTTTTAATTGTATATTTTTTTCAGAATTTTAAGTTTAATATTTTAAAACCCAAAAAATTAAAAATTGAAACAACGATGCCTTATTCTCAACCATTAGCATCTTGAACATTTATAACGTTATGGATACTTGTCATTAAAATGCTAATTCTTATGCCTTTGTTTAAAATTCATGTTTATTTTATATTTCGTACTGCGTAAACTTCATAAAGAATTTTTAAGAGCTGGTTCAGATGTAATTCAAGCCTTCACATATTATGCCAGTGATGATAAACTAGCAAACAGGGGAAACGAAGCTGGAACGAAATTCACAGTAAAATGTGACCACAGTGTGGTAATGATTTTTACATTTGTTGCCTGAAAAAAATGTTCACTTACATTGCCAGCTTTGCAGTTCTAATTATGTTAGAGTGACAAGGTGCAAGAACTTCCAAACAAACAGTGTACTTGATTTCTCCAGTGAATGATTTTCTTTTTTCCTTCTTTAGGTTTAAGTTTCTAAAGGACAGATTCATGTTGGGTGTAGCTCAAAAGGAACGAAATACACCAAAGACTTTTTAGTATCTTCTCACCTCTGCCTTTCCTAGGGTGATGTCTTCCTGTGTATATCACATCTAGTCCTGACAAAAGTTGTTAGCAATGAATACTAGAGAAAATATATACTGGGGTTATGTTTAGTGAGTAACAATTTTGCATTTCCAGAATTTGCGATATGAGGTAAGTAAAAAAATAAAGAACAAAAATTTCGAATCAAATATTGGTTGTGGGAAAAATTTATAGTTCTATTCTTCTGGTATATATTTTCAGGGGCGTGACATAAATAAAGCAGCATGCAAACTTGCTCCAGAAGTGGCAGAAGAAAGTGACTGCCTTGTTGCTGGTGGACTTTCTCAAACTCCAACCAATTTGTCAGGCAGGAATAAAGAGAAGGTGCAGGAATAATTTCGAAAACAGGTCAAAGTATTCACTGAAAATGGAGTCGATTTTCTCATCTGTGAGATATAGTAGAATTATGAATTTCTCCAGTGCTGAATTACTTCGTTAATAAGAAAACTTGAGCTGTTGAGTTATGCAGAAACATTTCAACTCTCCAAGCATACAGAGAATGAGGGAACTGAAATAAAAATCCTAACTTAATATTTCGTATTGGATATTATTAGATACATTGTTCTATACATACACAACATTGTGATGAAATCTTATTTAAGGCATAAATTTAACAAAATTTCTCCTATCTATGCTGTTTCCAAATGAGTAATACATTGTTACAAGTGTTGTTTTAAAGTTTAGATAAATATGTACAAAAAGTAAATGCTACCAGATCTTTAGTTTTGTTTCTGGAGTAGTTCTTTTGTGGTCAGATGAATGTGAAAATTTTCCTCCACGACTGCTATTTTAATGTGTTTACAAACTGGTTCTATATGATTAAACAAATTCAGTTACACAAATGAAGGGCCTTGATTGGTTTCAATTCAAAACTTCTTTCTTGCAAAGAATTACTCAAGTGTCTCTTTTACAGTATTTTGAACATGTTGAAGAGATAATGTGGGCTATTGAAGTCTGCAAGGAGACAAAGTTACCTGTGGCAGCAAACATGTGTATTGGTCCTGAAGGTGACCTTCATCATACATCGTGTGGAAAGTGTGCAATAAAGATGGTTAAAGCAGGTTCTCGTCAATTTTTTTTCTTTTTTGTCTGGTTTTGTAAAATAATGTTCAACCCATTTTTGAAGTTTGCTCTATACAATCCCAAGCATTATAGGTTTTGTTAAAAAATGTACTTTGATTAATCTTTGGCTAGTTATCAAACGTGTCCTTGTACATTTCACCACAATGTCTTGTGTGTTTTTTTGCATTACTACAATGTTAATGTGCTTCTAATCTCTTGTTTTTATCATGAAGGTGCTGATGTAATAGGAGTAAACTGCCATTTTGATCCATTTGTATCCTTGGAAGCTATGAAACTTATGAAGAAAGCTCTGGATGTTAAAGGACTCAAGGCCAACCTTATGTGTCAGCCTATAGCATTTCTGACTCCTGATGCAGGGAAACAGGGCTTTATTGACCTTCCAGAGTTTCCATTTGGTAATTTAATTGTACCTGAACTCGAAACATATCTTCTAGAAATTCTATATTCTTAAAGTATACTGAGTATGTTCTGAGTATGAAAATTTGCAATATTAATAACAAAAGTATGACAATGAAACATATATTTTAAAGTGCAATTTTAATTATTTACTTACTAAAAGCAGGAACTTTTGAAATTTTTTTCTTATTATATTTCTCTTTATAGAATGACTACAATGCAAATACTTTGTAGCTTTTTCAAATATAATACATTGTATTAAAACAAACACTAATAGGATATCTTGCAACATGGCAGATGATTGCGGTAATATCATTAGTTAAAATACTGTTGCATTGGTTTAGTTATTAAGACTTTTTTGCCATAAATTCACATTGATAGACAATGCTTCGGATATTCCCTAATTCCAAGACATGAAGCTTAATGAACTACAACTATACTTCGTATTTTCAAATCAAAGCTCTTGTTTATAGAAAGTATTTTGATGCAGTATCTAAAGCTATTGTTGTAAAATATATATTTTAAAATGGTAAATTATTATCCAAGAGTAAGACTATGTGAGAAGGTTTCATAATTAAATTTACACAGTTCAGAAATGCAAAGAGAAGATAAACTTCAAAAAATAAGTTATGTATTGTTGTCTTTTATATTTAGCATTGGAACCCAGGATTTGTTCAAGATCGGACATACACCGTTTTGCTAGGGAAGCCTATGATCTTGGAGTCCGTTACATCGGTGGATATTGTGGTTTTGAACCATATCACATCCGTGCTATTGCAGAAGAGCTTGCAGAAGAAAGGGGGAAGAAACCCAAAGCGTCGGAGAAACATGACATGTGGGGTGAAGTGCAGAGAATGCATACCAAACCTTGGGTTAGAGCAAGGTAATGTCCTTAGTGTATAGATGGATAACATCAAAAGAAAATTGTTCTATTCATCCAACTGTGAGTGTTTAAGGAAGGTTATCTTATCTTTAATTAGGAAATAATACTGTGGTTACTATTTATCCCATTTTGGTTTTCAGAGCTCGTCGTACATACTGGGAGAAGATTAACCCTTCTTCTGGACGCCCGTATTCTGCTTCTTCTTCAAAACCCGATAACTGGGGTATTACAGCTGGATCAAAAGAATTGAAACAACATTCAGAAGGGACAACGATTGAAGAACTTCAAGATGTCTTCTCGTATATAAAGTCTTAAGTTTGAATTTTGTTATAATTCTTGCAATATATTAAACTAAAATTTTCCAATCTAAATGCATAATCTAAAAGGTATGAAAAATGTATACCAAGAAATGTTTAATTAAATTTATTTTAAGTATATATTTGACGTTTTTTTTCCCAATTAATTACTTCAAATAAATGTTTTTTTTTGTCTTAACAGGTTAATGTGTGCTTTGTTTGATTATCTCAAAACTACTATACAAAATAAGATGAGTTTCAGGAATTACTTGACAACATATTTATTGAATGCAAGCTTTCAAATTCGTTTTATAAAGATTTCGTTAGGTGATTTAAATTCGATGTAAATCTTATATTAAATGCAACAATGAAGAACATTTTGTAAAATGGAACAGTTTACTGTATTTTAAGTACAAAGCATATAACAGTGGAAAGTTACGTCATTTAAATACTTGCATAGATATACGTCATGGTTTCTAACATACAAGGTACAAAAATTCATGTATCAGTTAGAGGTACATACAACTGTATATAACTAAGAATATAAATAAATGTAAGACTACAATGATGTGGTTTTGTTACAACACACACGTACACACACACGAAAATGAAATTGATTATATAGACAGTTCTATTTCACAGATTGGAGGTCGAAAGGCCTTTCAGCTGTTATATTCGAATCCAATCAACTCGCCCCACAGTGGCACAGTGGTATCTCTGCGTACTTACAACGCTAGAATCCGGGGTTTGACACTCGTGGTGGGCAGAGCACAGATAGCTTATTGCTTATTGTGTAGCTATGCAGAAACGACAACAACAGCCAAACAACTCTCCTCGCTCTGATAATTGATGAAAAGTTGCATAAAGTAAACTTCACTCAGTGGCTGGGAAAGTTCGTATTGCCAGTTCTTTTCAGTCAGAAGTGGCTTTTCATGTCTCTGTGGTCAATAATATTGGAATAATGCGCTATTGTGCACCTATAATTGCTTGTTTTAGTGTCTTATACTACATTATTCAACACTCTACACTCCAATGTCAGCTGTCTTCACGTTCTCTTGTTTTATAGCAAAGAACGTCCATGTTAGTTCTGGATCTATTAGTTCATCTTCTCAAAGCTCTTAAGGGTAGGTGGGTGGGTGAAATTTGACATCGAGTTACCAATAAAACTGTTAATATATAGCTCTGTATTACGGCAGCTAAAATGGTTTTTATCTCAGCTTGGTGTCCTGTAACAGGATATTTAATGAACAATCATGGTGTTACTATGTGGTGAGTTAATTCGTCTGTGTTGCACTTACGAATAACGTGCTATTACCATGTCGTACTTGTGTAACACTGCAGTCCAACATGCAAATATCCTTCCAGTTTTTTAAAGTTCATAATCCTCTTCAGCGATGCATGCTCCATCTTGAATGTGAGAGTTCAACCATGCAAGTAGACTTCATAGAGCTTGATGAATACCGTAGCTATACAAACTTTTCTCTCCAGAGTGAGTGTGTACCTCTTATGTATTCTTTCCTGACTACAACTGCACACACTTCTTTTTTAATTCTGCAGAATGAGTGTGTAGCTTATATACACCCTGTCCTGTTCATTCCCATCCTGAAACTTCTACATCTCTGCTATGATTCCACAATCAATGACATTGGTGTCAAACAGGAACCAACAACGCTGCTGACAATATACCATTATCTGTATATCCATCAAAGCATGGTTTAAGAACAGGATCAGTTTTGATGTTTTTTGAAATGCACATAAGATTTAGTGAGAGTATATACTGGTGAAATTTAAATTCAAACATAATATTTGTTAGTCTCTTGAAATTGGCAAGAGCATTACAGAGTACATAAGGCATGACTTACAAATCAAATAAATAGCCCTTTGTGCCACAAGTAATTTTAGTGATGCCTTTGCCTCGGTCATGGATAATATTAAGTATGACCACCTTCACCCAAAAAAAGAGTTTAAAAATTGTTTAAAAAAAGCTAAATTCTATAACCTTTTACGAAAAGGGTCGAAGAGGAACCACAACGTTCCTGAACACCCCAGTTGGAGAGAGAATTCTTACGATTTCTCTCACTCTAAGCTAAACCCCTGCCACGTTAGTTTGCGTTTGAGTAATTTTGGTTCTATTTTGTTATCCAGTTTGACTTGCGATCATCAAAGGGCCGGCTATGGAGTGCTAAACCATTAGATACTTTCAATATGGCTAGGCATTCATCTACTCATGGTAACAGAAAGACATCAATACCCGTTATGGCATTCGTCTGGTATACATCAGCCCAAAACTTATTATCACCTTCTTCATTACTTTAAGTTACCACTCTTGGAAGGTTGTATGATCCCATTCATTAATAACTATTTTATTTCAGGATTGGCTTCGTCAACAGTGGTTTAATAAAACCTGTGCAGCAAGTATTTTATTGAAATTCTCTATTTCTATGTAACCGTAACTGATTATAACTCTCCCCAGTTAGATCTCCAGTCCAAAAAATACATCAGCACACTTATCCAGCAAGTCTTTTACTTGTGGTGTCGAAATGAAGCTGATGCTGCAATCCTCAAAAACCAGTTTTAGATACACTGGTAGCAGAATATTGTTTTTTAGACTCAGTATGACAGGACAAACACTAGTACCAGAGGTAACATCGATTGCCACCACTTTACTTGTCACCCTGATTATTATTCCAGTGGGAAGCTGGTCATCCATTATCACAGAGTAGAACCAAAACTTTATTGATTATTGATTCTACTTCCTTCTAGAATCAAATACCCAGTACAGCTTGGCTATGCTGTGCTCCAGTATCCAAGCTGTGCCTCTATCAGATAATCTACAGCCTAAAGAGACAAACTATCCAATCTCAGAATCAGGCATTGTATCATCGGGAGACCATCACCTTCATGCATTGAATTGCTTCAAACTCACCAATAAATTATTCGTATTCTCTTCGGCTGCCTTTTTAAACATTGAAATAATGTTCTGCTTTATCCCCAACACATATAATGTAATCTCGGTGCAGATCTTTCCATGGTGGTATAATGAGGGTGCATTTAAGTAAACAGGATATAGAAACCGACAGTTCCTCACACTGGGGGTCACTAAATCATCAAACTCTACAGATCATGATTGCCTTAAACACTAGCCTTCTTTCTCAGATAGTGTGGGGTGTTTGTGCTGCCCTAATTTAATCCATCTCTTCAGTGATCACTATCAGCATGACCAATGATACAACAAAGTCGGTGGTGTTCAGCAGCAATGGTACTTCAGAGAAGTTCTCTGCTACCTAACTAGTCATCTACTTCATGCACAAGGATCTACCTTCTCATTTGCTGAAGAGTTCGTGTTGGAGAATAGTGTCACCCAGATACACCTTGTTTCTGGGTCTCAGGTCAACATGATGCCTCCTCACCTGTCCTCTTGGTATATGCTATCTTATATTCTAAGGAAATAGCCAGAAAGTTGATAAAGCTTTTCCATCAATGGTACTTCTCCCTTATTTCTGAGATGGGCTTCTATTTATCTATCTGTTTGGTAAAACCCTAATGGACCTATAGAGACCACTTCACTTGGCCTTAGATGCCCCAAAGTGCCTTTTATGCAAAATATTTTCAGTCAATATCCATTCCATTTCCTATTATCGTGATAGTAGGTTAATGCTTCATAAATGTGGTGGTGGGACCGCGCATATGTTCATGAATATAAGTATATTCCATATGTGTGTGTGTGTGTGTATATATATATATATATATAAATCTGAGCTTGCGACTGCAGAACAATGTCCTGTAAATGTGTCTGACTTTGCACATACGTTTATTAACATAGGTATATTATCATACGAATACATATATTTCTCCACAACTTGTACCTGTACAGATCATAAGGTGTCAAAGATTATTTTTAGATATGAAAATTCATTATGCGTCTGTCTAGCTAGTAAGCTTTTAATCTCTTAAATGCATATGATTCACAAATCTATAATCACGTTTTTTTAATTGAATGAACTCCAAATAACATATTTAGATACTTTCATTAAAGCTTATTTTTTAAACTTGTTTCATTAAAGCGAATATTAAACAGAACCAATGTACAATATTTACTCATGAACAGTTAACTTTAATATATTTTGTGTGTGTGCCTTATATTTTTCCTGATATTGCTAGCGAGTTTGTCTTTCATTCTACGTTCATTTTCAGTCTCCGCTATACGATGAAAATATGGAACGTCTATCTGGAATTGCTGTGTTACATTACATGCGACATGATAGCACTCTTACGAGTGAATCGCTCAATTCCTGAAGTGTTCAGAAACGAACTCTTCCAAACGTAGTTCTGGTACATTATACAAAATTTCAACACTACATACAGGTCAAAGAGTGTTCCGCTTTTGAATTCTGCAGTTTTGTTATTTTGTCCTTGACGTTGAAAAAGGTTTTTTTTGTTAAAAACTACGTTAAGAATTAAATATACCTTATCATGTTAGATGAGGCACTTTAATCATGTTGAACTGTGTCGCAGTTTAAAGATTACGCATCATCTTTTTATTAAACATTTTACGTGCTCAATAAAAGTCCACTTACAATGAACACTATTTGAAAATAAATGTCTCTAAGTTACAATGTTGGTTTTGATAGTATTTTGAAATAAAAATCGTATAGTTACCTTTTAACACAGATGTTTGTTTGTTTTATCATTCAACAGTAATTTATTGTCTTTACCCTAGCAATTTCATGCCACGTGAAATATTTATTTCAAGTCAGAAGGTAGTGAGGGAACGGAGCACACAAACACTTACTCGAGGGTTTATAGTTAAAACAAAGAGACTCAAGATAAAGACGTCCAATACCACTTTTATTGAAGCCTTCAAATACTGAGGATTTACACACACACACATATACAGTTGTCTTTATTAACGTTTATCATAGATAATCCATTTAATTGTATTAACATGATGTCTGATGTCACGGAATAATATCATTAGAAATACTCACTAAGAGCTTGGGCGTGAAGTGGCCTGGTTTTCACGAATAGCTAGAGACACTTTCTATACTTGTTCCTCGATTCCTTCTTGACTAATCTCCTTTCTTCTACTGATAAAGATGAGATCTGAGATGAAAATCTTATAAATGATGATCTTGATCATGTCAAATTGCTTATTAGAGAGAAATGTATGTGTAAAAACGGCTCATTTGGGTTAAGAAAATTTGTTACGTGAACCTAACGATGACAGAAGAAGGTCGAAACGTAAAAAAAATTCTGAACCCAAACGAGCCGATTTTACATATATATTTTTCTCTACAAGTGGGTTTTTTCGTCATCACAAATTCATTATTAGATTTTGAATATTCTGGCGTCTTTTCTGGGATCTTTTATACTAGCTGAAGGGGAGGATAATCCTTCTATTCATAATACCATGATGTCAGCTGACTTACTGTTTGTGATTTCTTAAGCTTGTGGTGGAAGCTCACTCGTCTCCTTGTAGGTGTAAAGGTCACTTCTGGTTGAGTTGATATAGGACCACGTGATCCAAGGTTGTTATCATGGGGCACTGTATCAGTTTGTGTCGTTATAGGAATATTTGGCATTGTATCTTCATCTACTGAGATGTTGACCTCCCTAGACACGCGACTTGTTAGGTCATCCATGTCAGCTCTTCCATCAACCAATACGGTACCAGCATCCTCTAATTCAGAGTTTTTCATCTCGGCTTCACTTATCTTTTCATCATAATAAGATAAATCAAGTTAGTTTGAATTATCAGATTCTACTTCGACATTTTCTTGTTTATCAGCCATCTGTGTTTCGTCAATCATATAGTCATAGTAACATGTACTAACTGTTTTATTTTTCCATAGATTTCTTGGAGTTCAAAATTAACTGGGCTTGTTTGTCTGAGTACTCTGAAAGAACCCTTCCATAGTTTTGCTAATTTCTTAGTGCTTCCCTTTTTTAACAATAGGAATATATACAGAACTTTATCTCCTTATTTTATCTTATTCGACTTTGCCGTTTTATTTGCTTGTTTCTACCTACGTTCAGCAGCTTTGTTTAAATTCTCATCAGCTAATTGAAATGCTGTCTGCATAAAGTGTAGTAGTTCATCTTTGCAGTCATAATCCACTGGATGATTAAATCTTTTTAAGAGTTAATATCGCTTGCATCTCTTCAAAGTAATAAAAATAATGGACTTTCCTGAGTAGATTAATTTTCGGCACTTCTATAAACCAACAGTAATAAAGAAACTTGTTCATTCCAGGTTTTCTGATTTTTTTCACAATACTGAGAGATCATATCCAGCAAAGTTCTATTAGAACTTTCTACTAATCCATTAGCAGCTAAATGAAAAGCAGTTCTTCCAATTTTTTTCTGACACCTAACGATTTACAAATATCATTTATTAATTTAGAAACGAAGTTTCTACCTCTGTCTGTTAGTAAGTACTGGGGTAAACCGTGTCTAAGTATTATGCTATTTACAAATTCCTTCGTTATCGTTTCTGTTTTTTGATCAGGCAAACATATAGCTTCGAGATATCAAGTTTAGTAGCCTGCGACTACTAACACATGTTTGTTTCTTGTGTATGAAGCAGATAATGAACCTGAAACATCCATAGCTACTACCTGAAATGGTGTGTTTAAACATGGCATTCGTTGTAAGGGAGCATTTTGAAAATGCGGACTTGTCTTTTGCTGTTGACATTCTATGCACGAATCACAATAGGCATAAGTGTAAAGTCATCTGAGGGGTTTAAATCATTATTTCCCTGTTTTAAAATACTTTATTTTTTACTTTACTCTGTCTTACTTCGTTATTACTTGTTGTAATCTTATTACTGTCTTCACTATTACTTCTGTTAGGTTTGCATTCTTATTTGATGGATTTCTGTTAAAACACTTTTTGTTTTTATCTCTCCGCTTTGTCGTGTATCGTTATGCTTTGGGAACTCAGCGCTTTCGCATTTTGACGAATGATTCTTAACTTTGCTAGTATTAGCATTAGGCGTCTTACAATTAGTGTTAGCCAGCGGGAAGGTAACATTTGTCTTAACTTTAACATATAACTTTGGAGGCTCAAGCCCTTCAAAACGAAATATTTCCGTTTCTATGCATGTCTTACCTGAAGAGATATTTGAGTGTAATAAGACCTTAAAAAGTCTTCTCCTATAACACTATCTGTATCCAGATCTATTTGCTTACAGATGTAAAACAAGTGTTGTAACTCTAAATATCCAATTCTTAATTGAACACTATATTTACCTAGCGTTTTAATAGGATGTTCTGTTATGGACTTCAAAATAATGTTGTCTAATGTTGTCTGCATTCCAAAAAAAAAAAGGGTAATTTCACTTGTATAACTCTATTACACAACATTAGGCTCTCTGTATTAAAGCACTTAACATATCATGTGTTCGTCTTAGTACTATCATTGATACATAGAACTATGCAGTTCACTCTTTAAGGTCATGACCTGCTAAGCAATGAATGATCTTTCTGCAGAACATCTGTTCACAAGTTACACAGGCAGAACTGATGGACAAATTCTCTAGTATGTTCATTCAAATATGAGGTTGGAAATTATTATTTTTGTTTGAGTATTTATCCTAGACTCGATACCTTTACCATTAATTGTCTCTATTTATCTATCACGCACTTCTTCTTGGTTTTGAGTATTTCTACATCAAAAATAAAACATTATAAAGATAAAAGTGTTATCTCTAACTCAATTAAAGTAAAAAATTTGAGGAAGACCAGTAAGCGCGCTGTGAAAGTAGAAATTCCATAACACATTCTGTGTTCACAGCACCTGTATTTCTCTTTCGTACCTGTTTGTGGTATTCTTAGGTGAATTTGTTTTTTTCAAAAGTGCAGATTGGATACTTTAACAGCATGAAATTTGTCAAGCAACTGACAAAAGATCTGTTTTCAATTTTTGAAAATGAAACCAGTTTTTAAAAAAACAAACACAGTTTCCATTATATCAAAAATAAAGGATGAAATAGTGTTCGTATTTCCACAGATAAAATCAACATCGGTAATCTAGGTGGTGTTTTGTCACAAGACTTTTTTCAGTTTCTCAAATTTGCTTTCTGTATATATAAACATGATGATATCGTCTGATGTTTTTATTTGAATATCTCCTAAACTTCTACTCTAACTAAATGAATAAAACAATCTCGGATTCACTAGGTGAACTTGATTTCTTTGTCCAGTGACAACATTTCCTTGTTATATTCTCTCAATGCATTCACCGTCTGTAATGTATAAACAGAAACCATTAAATTTGCAAAAGTCGTTGTGGTTGTCGACCATTATAGCTTTTAAGTAAAGTAACTACAACCATACTGAATAACAGAATGGTTGTCATTTGTTAAATAGAACATTATCACAAAATCGACTAGAACAAATCAAAATCCAATGGTTTTATGCATAATGACTGTTTTCTTAAAACTTCTTACGAACATGGTAAAGGAAAATTTTAAAATTTCTATGTAATCAGGAAGCAGGTACAAGATATGATACGCCTGCACATCATGCAATGCTGTACCTCTTTGACAAATTTTGATATTTCTGTAAAACTCTTGTTAACGTAGAATTATTCGTTATGCAGCTTTTTATAAATTTATTGTCGTATAATACAATTTTTGAATTGTAAACTAGTTTACAAAAGGTAACTGCAATATATGATAAAATTTAATTATTAAAACCAACTCGTTACCGACTACAATAAGTAAACAAGTCATAGCTGATACAAATAAAAAAAAATATTTGTTGTTGGATTCCATAGATAGCATTGGAACCTAGGATTTGTTCAAGATGGGACATACACCGTTTTGCTAGGGAAGCCTATGATCTTGGAGTCCGTTACATTGGTGGATGTTGTGGTTTTGAACCATATCACTTTCGTGTTCTTGCAGAAGAGCTTGCAAAAGAAAGGGGAAAGAAACCCAAAGCATCGGAGAAACACGAAATGTGGGGTGGAGGGCTGCGAATGCATACCAAACCTTGGGTTAGAGCAAGGTAATATATTTGATCAAGGGATACATAACGCAAGGAAACAGTTTTTCCGTTTAACCTACTGCAGGTTTGCTAAGTGACTTCCATTTTCTTCTCACATCTTTAACCACAAAATTATATTTTACTTGTAATTCTGTTCTTACTATTCCAGAGCTTGTCGCAGTCACTGGGAGAAGATCAACCCTTCATCTGGACGTTCGTATTCTGCTTCTTTATCAAAACCCCACAATTAACGAATCAAAGCTGAGTCATACAAGTGAAGCGACATTGAGGAGGGACAGTGACAAAAGAGTTAAAAGAAAGTTTCTCAGATTTGAAAACTTAAATGTTATGTTACACTAAATGTATGCATGCTTAGTAATATATAAACATTTAGTTTTAGGAGTACTTATCATCATCATCTGCCACTTGATTCCATCAAGGAACATAGGGCCGCAATTACTGCGGTTTCTTGAACAGGTATTTAAGTGAGTAGGTTGTTAGCCCACTGCACCGAGCCGTCCCAAATTTAGCAGTGTAAGACTAGAGGGAAGGCAGCTAGTCATCACCACCTACCGCCAACTTTTGGGCTACTATTTTACCAACGAATAGTGGGATTGACCGTTATATTATCACGCCCCCCACGGCTGGGAGGGCGAGCATGTTTGGTGCGACTCGGCCAGGATTACTTATATGAACATTTTATTAACAAATTTTTATTTTTGTATTAGTTGTCATATTAATATTTTCTAATAGTGTATACATATGATATAATAAGCGATTTTTTTGCTTCTGAAATACTCCAAATAAATGCTTTTTTATACATTACTTTGTCGTGTATACAATAGTAACGAATATAAAATAGAGTGATATAAACGTAAGCATAAAACGTTTGAGTTAACAAACTGCTCCAAACAATGTTTGTAAATAAGTTAGGCCTGACACTAAGTCAATACTTTTATTTAAAGTTTAAACTTCAAACGACGAAAACAAGGGAATCGTAAGAAATCAATAAGGGAGCCCGAAATTTGTAACAAGAATCATATAAGCTGAAGATAGGTGTCCTTAACACATTTCTTTAAATTTGTGTATTTTGGATTCAAAATCAGAGGTTCGTAAGATTCTTTTTTTTTGTGAATTTCGCGCAAAGCTACACGAGGGCTATCTGCGCTAGCCGTCCTTAATTTAGCAGTGTAAGACTAGAGGGACGGCACCTAGTCATCACCACCCACTGCCAACTCTTGGACTACTCTCTTTTACCAACGAATAGTGGGATTGACCGTCACATTATAATGCCCCATCGGCTGAAAGGGCGAACATGTTTGGCGCGACGAGGATGCGAACCCGCGACCCTCAAATTACGACTCGCACGCCTTAACACGCTTGGTCATGCCGCGCCGGTTCGTAAGAACAGTATATCGGAACTTTCTTTTGTTTTGTACTAGTCGTGCCCAAAAGGGCCTTCGTTTGATACCAAAGCAATCCAATTAAACTGGAAGAAGAGATATAATAGGATCTATGACATGTTACTTACACAGGCGGGTAATATTTTAAAATTTGCTGAGGTGTATAAATTAATAGAAACGTTAATAAAAACATGTAACTAACAACACACCGAATTATCTCTACTGTAGTCACAATACAACACCTGTTTTAACTTAGAATTTCTTGTTGTAACATGAATTGTTTTTTATTATTATTCTCGTAGTGTTTCTTTCATTTTCACTATTAACAATTTTGTTACAATAGATCTTTTCTCTGCAACTAAGGCCCGGCATGTCCAGATGGTTTAAGGATTTCGACTCGTAATCTTAGTGTCGCGGGTTCCAATCCAGTCGCATCGAACATGCTCGCCCATTCAGCCGTAGGGAAATTATAATGTGACTGTCAATCCCACTATTAGTTGGTAAAAGAGTAGCCCAAGAGTTGGCGGTGGTTGGTGATATCTAGCTGCCTTCCCTCTAGTCTTACACTGCAAAATTAGGGACGGCTATCGCAGATAGGCTCCGAGGAGCTTTTCGCGAAATTAAAAGAAAACCAATTAAAACTCTGAAACTACATCGGCCTAAACAGTAAACAGTTTTGCCACTTTACATAAAGGAATTAGGTTGTCTTTGATGTTAACTGGTACGAGCCTAAAGAGATATATTGATTTTCCTCCAAAATGCTGCTTTCCAAGGTTATATTTTACACTAAGAATAGCATATCTTTGCTCAGATTTAGGTATCAGATCTCTGTTCATAGTTAAAAAAAACAACATGTAACTGATCCCATGAATTCATTTTGTTTTTTGTTTTTACGAATACGCTATAGTGTAGGACCAACTTCCGGTAAAAATATATCATGAAAGACTGTGATTCTCATATTTTCATTCTTTTTCAACATTACGACTTTGTTCCTCATCAGTTCTTAATTAATGGTAAATTAATGAAGCGAAGTAGTCCAGCTGATAAAAATAATGATAAATGTAATTGTTCTAAAAATTTAATATAACAAAAAATGAATATGAAACACACTGTGATCTATTAAACTCCACTAAAAAAATCAGAAGATAGCACTATCAGGCTTTGCTATAAGAACACACACACACACTCAAAAAATATAGATGAAATTATAAGTGACAAAAAACCAAGATAAAACTGTCAAACTCTTTGCTTTTTACTCAGAAAGGCCATTTATATGTTTTTTTAAACAAATAATCATTAAACTTTTACGTATTACACGAAAAATAAACTCAAAATATGTTATATCTTCAAACATTATTTATTTACACTCAACGATAGAAGAAAATCACTTACAAAAACTGCCTGTGTCGATACAAGGAATTTGAACTTGTGAATTTTGAATTATGAGCCGAAAACTATGTAATTCAGTTTAGTTATGTCACATTCATTAATAATCATTTGTTTTTGTTGTTTTATATCATAATGCTACGCTGGTATAATTAAAACAACGACGAATAGCTTGTAGATTGATTTGGATAACAGCTTTGTTAACCTCTTATACAAATTATTTGATTTTCCCAAACATTACGGGATTCAAAACTGCATAAAAATTAGGCTACACTAATTTTGGACTCAAACCCAATTACCCAGTTGATATACTACATAGCTAAGTGTTTACCTGTTGCGAGACACTTGATTGGCTCATTAAAGATATTACAAGATTTCCAAAATCTTCACGTACTGTGCTATATATCTAACTCTTAATCAAAATTGATTAAAAAACTCAATACGTAAAAATTCACCAAACGGTACTAATGCATAGTTTCCACAAAGTTTTACAAAATTATACTGAACAATT